>NW_026705795.1:300000-425369 GCF_029867415.1 Vicia villosa | reverse complement strand
TTTGCTTTTAAAGAGATTTCTGAATCAACTTAGACAATGAAACGTTAGTAATAACTGAATCACAATTTCTAATTGATTTCAATCAGAAACTTCTTAAAAAAAAAATTCATTTCAGAAGATACCCATACATAAGAACTTCTCATCTTCTCGTTCTGGGCTTGTTTCTGAAGACCCATTTTTGTACCTATTATATTGAATCCATCTGGTCTAGGAACAAGATCCCAAAACATCATTCCTTGTAAACTGATTCAGTTCTTCTTGCATAGCAAATTATCCAGTCTGGATCTTCTAGAGCATGATCAACAGAAGTTGGCTCGATCAAAGATACAAGACCTAATTGACAGTCTGCATTGTTCTTAAGGAATGCTCTTGTTCTGATTGGATCATCCTTCTTTCCAAGAATGACATCTTCTGAATGACCAGAAATGAGTCTGGATGATCTTTCTGACAGATGGTTCTTCAGAAATGCTTAGATTCTCCAGAGAAGCTGATACTTGATCTTCAGATTCTTTGCTTCTGAGAAGCTCTGCTTCTGATATGTTGCTTCTTGGCTCAACAACTTCTGATATATCAATATCACAATCTGCAAAATTATCAAACTGCTTTGGTTTTTCAGAACCAAGCTTATCATCAAACCTGATATTGATTGATTCTTCTACAATCAATGTTTCAGTATTGTATACTCTGTAGCCATTTGAGCGTTCAGAATATCCAAGAAGGAAACATTTTTTGTGCTTTGGAATCAAACTTACCAAGATGATCTTTAGTGTTCAGAATAAAACATACACATCCAAAAGGATGGAAATATGAAATGTTGGGCTTTTTATTCTTCCACAATTCATAAGGAGTCTTATTTAGAATAGGTCTGATAGAGATTCTATTCTGAATATAGCATGCAGTGTTTTATTGCTTCTGCCCAGAAATGCTTAGCCATATTGGTTTCATTGATCATGGTTCTGGCCATTTCTTGCAGAGTCCTATTCTTTCGTTCTACAACTCCATTTTGCTGTGGAGTTCTAGGACAAGAGAAATCATGGGCAATACCATTTTTCTTTGAAGAACTCTTCAAAGAATCTGTTCTCAAATTCACCACCATGATCACTTCTGACCTTTATGATTTTTACACTCTTTTTCAGATTGAATCTGAATGCAGAAATCAAAGAAACACTGAATGAGACTCATCCTTGTGTTTCAAGAATTTTTACCCACGTCCCAGCGGCTATAATCATCTACGATGACTAATCCATATTTCTTCCCTCTGACAGATGCTGTTTTGACTGGGCCAAACAGATCAATGTGCAAGAGTTCTAATGGCCTTGAGGTAGAAACAACATTCTTGGACTTGAATGCAGGTTTGGGAGAACTTGCCCTTCTGACATGCTTCACAAAGAGCATCTGATTTGAATTTCAGATTAGGGGAGTCCTCTGACAAGATCCAGTTTGTTAATCTGAGAAATCTTTCTCAAACTAGCATGACCTAATCTTCTGTGCCAGACCCACTGCTCTTCAGAAACAGACATAAGACAAGTCACCTTCTGACTCATAAGATCTTGCAGATCTGTCTTATAAATGTTATTCTTCCTCTTACCTGTAAATAGGATTGAGCCATCCTTCTGATTTACAGCCTTGCAAGACTTTTGATTAAAGATTATATCATAACCATTGTCACTCAATTGACTGATAGATAAGAGGTTATGTGTTAATCCTTCTACAAGAAGTACATTAGAAATGGAAGGAGAGTTACCAGACTTTATAGTTCCAGAGCCAATTATCTTGCCCTTCTGATCTCCTCCAAACTTGACTTCTCCTCCAGACTTAAGCACCAAGTCTTGGAACATAGACCTTCTTCCTGTCATGTGTCGTGAGCATCCAGAGTCCAGGTACCACGACATGTTGTGCTTTGTCCTTTTTGCAGCCAAGGATATCTGCAATAGGAATAATCTTATCCTTAAGTACCCACATTTTCTTGGGTCCTTTCTTGTTAGATTTTCTCAAGTTCTGATTGAACTTGGGTTTAACATTGTAAGCAATAGGAGGAACAGCATGATAATTCTTAATGTGAGTTTCATGATATTTCCTAGGTTGTGTCACATGCTTTTTGGTGTGTGTTATGTGAAAACTTTGAGCATGTGAAGTGTGCCTAATATCATGGGAGTGGCCATACTTGAACTGATCATACAATGGCTTGTATGTGAATTTCATTTCATCAACAGGTTCAAGTTTGTATGGGGTTTCACCCTCAAAACCAATGCCAACTCTTTTGTTTCCAGACACAGCATATATCATAGAAGCTAGCTGACTTCTGCCAATACTTCTAGATAAGAACTTCCTGAAACTTAAATCATATTCTTTCAGAATATGGTTTAGACTAGGAGTGGATTTTTCTGAATCAGAAGGAGATCCAACATTATTGGATAATTTTAAAAGTTTTTCTTTTAATTCAGAATTCTCCAACTCAAGCTTCTTTGTTTCAAATTCAAATAGCTTTTTCAGCTTTTTGTATTTGAGACTAATCTGAGACTTGAATTCCAGAAGTTCTGTTAGACCGGAAACTAACTCATCTCTAGTAAGTTCAGAAAATACCTCTTCAGAATCTGATTCTGATGTAGATTCTGATCCGTCATCTTCTGTCGCCATCAGCGCACAGTTAGCCTGCTCATCTTCAGAGTCTGAATCATCTTCTGACTCATCCCAGGTTGCCATAAGACCTTTCTTCTTATGAAACTTCTTCTTGGGATTTTCCTTCTGAAGTTTTGGACATTCATTCTTGAAGTGTCCAGGCTCATTGCATTCATAGCACATGACCTTCTTCTTGTCAAATCTTCTGTCATCAGAAGATTCTCCACGTTCAAATTTCTTTGAACTTCTGACGCCTCTGAACTTCCTTTGCTTGTTCTTCCAGAGTTGATTTAGCCTTCTGGAGATCAAGGACAGTTCATTTTCTTCTTCAGATTCTGATTCTTCAGGATCTTCTTCTCTAGCCTGAAAAGCGTTAGTGCATTTCTTGATATTGGATTTTAATGCAATAGACTTACCTTTCTTTTGAGGCTCGTTTGCATCCAGTTCAATTTCATGACTTCTCAGGGCACTGATCAGCTCTTCCAAAGAGACTTCATTTAGATTCTTCGCAATCTTAAATGCAGTCACCATAGGTCCCCATCTTCTGGGTAAGCTTCTGATGATCTTCTTTACGTGATCAGCCTTTGTGTATCCCTTGTCAAGAACTCTCAATCCAGCAGTAAGAGTTTGAAATCTTGAAAACATCTTTTCAATGTCTTCATCATCCTCCATCTTGAAGGCTTCATACTTCTGAATTAAGGCGAGAGCTTTAGTCTCCTTGACTTGAGCATTTCCTTCATGAGTCATTTTCAAGGACTCATATATGTCATAGGCCGTTTCCCTGTTAGATATCTTCTCATACTCAGCATGAGAGATAGCATTCAGCAAAATAGTTCTGCATTTATGATGATTCCTGAAAAGCTTCTTCTGATCATCGCTCATTTCTTGCCTTGTCAGCTTTACGCCACTGGCATTTACCGGATGTTTGTAACCATCCATCAGAAGATCCCATAGATCACCATCTAGACCAAGAAAGTAACTTTCCAGTTTATCTTTCCAGTATTCAAAGTTTTCACCATCAAATACCGGCGGTCTAGTATAACCATTGTTACCGTTGTGTTGCTCAGCAGAGCCAGATGTAGATGTAGACTTTGCAGTTTCATCAGCCATCTTTTACTGAAGCGTTTTTCTCTTCCTGAATCTTTTCTAAACACGGTTAAGTGCTTGCACCTTAGAACCGGCGCTCTGATGCCAATTGAAGGATAGAAAAACACTTAGAAAGGGGGGGGGTTTGAATAAGTGTAGCTTTAAAAACTTGACAGATAAAAATAAATTGCACAGTTATTTTTATCCTGGTTCGTTGTTAACTAAACTACTCCAGTCCACCCCCGCAGAGATGATTTACCTCAACTGAGGATTTAATCCACTAATCGCACGGATTACAATGGTTCTCCACTTAGTCAGCAACTAAGTCTTCCAGAGTCTTCTGATCACACACTGATCACTCCAGGAACAACTGCTTAGATACCCTCTAAGACTTTCTAGAGTATTCTGATCCACACGATCACTCTAGTTACAACCTGCTTAGATAACCTCTAAGACTTCCTAGAGTATTCTGATCCACACGATCACTCTAGTTCCTTACAACTTAATGTAATCAATTCTAAGAGTATTACAATTGCTTCTTAAAAGCTATAATCACAAACTGTGATATTTCTCTTAACGTTTAAGCTTAATCTCACTAATATATTACAACAGCAATGTAGTGAGCTTTGATGAAGATGAAGATTCTGAGCTTTGAATAGAACAGAGTTTCAGCAAGTTAATATGAGTTGTTTTGTTCAGAATCGTTAACCTTGCTTCTCATCAGAACTTCATATTTATAGGCGTTGGAGAAGATGACCGTTGAGTGCATTTAATGCTTTGCGTGTTCTGTACAGCATCACATTTAATGTTATACGCTTTTGTCAACTACCTCGAGCCTTGTTCACGCTGTGTCTACTGACGTTGCCTTTAATAGCTTCTAACGTTCCTTTTGTCAGTCAGCGTAGCCTGCCACATGTACTTCCTTCTGATCTGATGTTTGTGAATACAACGTTTGAATATCATCAGAGTCAAACAGCTTGGTGCAAAGCATCTTCTGATCTTCTGACCTTGAAGTGCTTCTGTGTGTGATACCATCAGAACTTCATTGCTTCTGATCTCATGTTCTTCTGATGCTTCCATAGACCCATGTTCTGATTCTGCTTCGACCATCTTCTGATGTCTTGCCAGACCATGTTCTGATGTTGCATGCTGAACCCTTTGAGACAAAGCTTCTGAGCGCTGAATTATGCATACTCTTTATATATTTCCTGAAAAGGAAATTGCATTGGATTAGAGTACCATATTATCTTAAGCAAAATTCATATTATTGTTATCATCAAAACTAAGATAATTGATCAGAACAAATCTTGTTCTAACAATCTCCCCCTTTTTGATGATGACAAAAACATATATAAATGATATGAATTTGCGATCAGAAAGAGCAGACGGCAAAAGACAAATTACACAGCTATAGCATAAGCATATGAATATGTCTCCCCCTGAGATTAACAATCTCCCCCTGAGATAAATAATCTCCCCCTGAAATAAATACACGAAGAACTTTAATAAAAGACTTCCCTGATTATTTCGGTAGAGACGATCACATAAGCTTCTGTCTTCAGAGAATTCATAGCTTCTGACTTCTGCTTCCATTGGACAGCTTCAGAACTAGAATTTCTTTAGATCCTTAGAACACTCACAGCTTCTGATTCCTGCTTCCGTTTAGGACAGCTTCAGAACTTGAATTTCTTTGATCTTCAGAACATTCACAGCTTCTGATTTCTGCTTCCATTTAGGACAGCTTCAGAACTTGAATTTCTTTGATCTTCAGAACATTCACAGCTTCTGATTTCTGCTTCCATTTAGGACAGCTTCAGAGCTTGAGTTTTCTGGATCTTTAGAACATTCACAGCTTCTGATTTCTGCTTCCCTCGGATAGCTTCAGAGCTTTGAATTTCTACCAACATCACTTCATGCTAGATTTGTATCAGAACATTGTTGAATGTACCAGAGCATCATCAGAGCATCTCTACATCCTGAAATGTTACAGAACAAAAACTAAACGACAAAAGTCAGCATGAACGAGTCAGAACATAAAATGTATATTAGAACACATGATATGTATCAGAGCCATATAGGCTAAAATAATGTATCAGAGCAAATAGAATTTTGTCAGAGCAAATAGACAAATATGGATCAAATTCTATTATCAGTGCTTCTGATTCATTCTTCTTTCTTGCTTCTGATTTCTGAAGCTTGACAGCACTCAGCTTGCTTCAGTTTCCATGAGCTTATTCTTTTTACAGAATAACACTTCTTATGGTTTTGCTTCTTGTGTTTGCTTTGAAGATTCTCTTCACTTCTTTATACCTGCAAAACACTTAAACCATATAGAACTTGCAGTTCTTGTTAGTAAAAGCAACTGATAGATTAATCAAATCATTTATCATTTATCTTCTCCCCCTTTTTGTCATAACATCAAAAAGCATAAGAGATTCAGATGCAAAGCAAGAGACAAAAGGAAAGAAACACAAATAACTTTTCATTGATTTCAACAAGAAAGATTACAAAAGAGGAATGCAGGAAAACAGATGCAACAAGGAAAGAAAACTACACAGACCAAAGGACTAAGATCCTAGCCTACGCAAAATCCGCGCCAGAACATCATGAATCCCGTCAGTGCTTGTAGCTTGCCTTGCCATGAAGGAGCGAAACTCAGCATTGGCTACTTCTTGCGCGTCCAAACGAGAAGCCAGCATAGCTTGATTCTGATGAAGAGCTTCCAAGGTCTCCATCAGAGCTGAGGTTTCACCAGAAGAAGAGGCACCTGAATTTCTGCCAAAAGGGACAGCAATCTCAGCAGGGTGATCTTCTGGGAGATCTTCAGCTTGTGCATCTTCCATTTCCTCATCTGAGTCTGACTCAGAAGTAGCCTTAGCATATTCTGGTTCAGGCAGCTCAGAAGTTCCAACTTCCAACGCTTGAAGAATAGCTGCTAGGTTTGTTGGAGGAGTAGGACCAACAACTTCAGCAGGATAAACCACTACTGGAAAGACCATGTGAGGTGCTTTTTCAGAAGGGTTCATTCTGAACCAGTTAAACAGCCACTGAAAATCTCCAGTCAGCACAGGAAACCATGGTTTCCACACCACGATGTCTCTGCAGAGATTTTCTTCTTCCAACTCATCTGCAGGTATCTTCTTCTCAAGAACACTTCTGTTCCTGATGAAATGGTGATAGCTGCTTTCACCAACTTCCAACCGAAGACCACGAATACCAGGAGCTTCAGACATGATCCTTCTCTGAGTGTCTGTAGCCCTAACCAGAAAATCCTGACGAAAGGTATCCCAAAGGTTGCTTGTAGCATACTCATCCAGATGGTTAAGGTGAGCAGCACCCAGAATCTCCAACCAGCCATTTACATCAGAATGTAAAAGCTCCAGAAATGATTGAGTGGTAGGGTTTGGAGGGTTGACAGTGAACCTGGAGTCGGGAAAAACAACACTATAGGGATTAGGTGTTCTGGTGGGAAAAGGGTGTGAGAGAGATGAAGAAATATCTGATGGATGGGTTGAAGGAGAGGAGATGTCAGATGGTGAAGAAAGTGGTTCCGTGAGGATGAATGAGGAGGAAGAGGTGGTGGAGGTCTGTGAAGAGGGAGGTGATTGAGGGGTACCGTCAAGGGGTAGATACACACGTCTAGAGTAATTTCCAGACATCATAGCTTCAAACGGGTTCACTTTGAGAGGGTCATAGGTGATCCTTACTCTTTTTGGTTTGGTTTCTGGTTCAGCAGTTGCCTTTCTCTTTTGTTTCCGATCATTATCTTGATTCCCAGAGCTTGACGATGGATTCATGATGAAGTTGCAGATATTGGAAACTGCTAGGGTTTATGATATGAATGCAAAGAGAGAGAACGAAAAAGAAACTGAATGCAAAGTGAGAGAAATATAAGAGGGAAAAGAAACGTTTGAAGAATATAAAAAGAAAATTGAAAGAGAGTAAATGATGAAAAACATTTAATGTTACGTGACGTGAGGAGAGATAATAATGACAAAAGACGTGATTTGCACAGTTACCTAAGTAGACGTCCCCTCAACTGCACGCACGCTTGTCCAGGAATAGTGAACACGTGTTTACCATCTGGATAGCCAGTTACAGCTGTTTTGCTTTTAAAGAGATTCTGAATCAACTTAGACAATGAAACGTTAGTAATAACTGAATCACAATTTCTAATTGATTTCAATCAGAACTTCTTAAAAAAAAATTCATTTCAGAAGATACCCATACATAAGAACTTCTCATCTTCTCGTTCTGGGCTTGTTTCTGAAGACCCATTTTGTACCTATTATATTGAATCCATCTGGTCTAGGAACAAGATCCCAAACATCATTCCTTGTAAACTGATTCAGTTCTTCTTGCATAGCAATTATCCAGTCTGGATCTTCTAGAGCATGATCAACAGAAGTTGGCTCGATCAAAGATACAAGACCTAATTGACAGTCTGCATTGTTCTTAAGGAATGCTCTTGTTCTGATTGGATCATCCTTCTTTCCAAGAATGACATCTTCTGAATGACCAGAAATGAGTCTGGATGATCTTCTGACAGATGGTTCTTCAGAAATGCTTAGATTCTCCAGAGAAGCTGATACTTGATCTTCAGATTCTTTGCTTCTGAGAAGCTCTGCTTCTGATACGTTGCTTCTTGGCTCAACAACTTCTGATATATCAATATCACAATCTGCAAAATTATCAAACTGCTTTGGTTTTTCAGAACCAAGCTTATCATCAAACCTGATATTGATTGATTCTTCTACAATCAATGTTTCAGTATTGTATACTCTGTAGCCATTTGAGCGTTCAGAATATCCAAGAAGGAAACATTTTTGTGCTTTGGAATCAAACTTACCAAGATGATCTTTAGTGTTCAGAATAAAACATACACATCCAAAAGGATGGAAATATGAAATGTTGGGCTTTTTATTCTTCCACAATTCATAAGGAGTCTTATTTAGAATAGGTCTGATAGAGATTCTATTCTGAATATAGCATGCAGTGTTTATTGCTTCTGCCCAGAAATGCTTAGCCATATTGGTTTCATTGATCATGGTTCTGGCCATTTCTTGCAGAGTCCTATTCTTTCGTTCTACAACTCCATTTTGCTGTGGAGTTCTAGGACAAGAGAAATCATGGGCAATACCATTTTCTTTGAAGAACTCTTCAAAGAATCTGTTCTCAAATTCACCACCATGATCACTTCTGACCTTTATGATTTTACACTCTTTTTCAGATTGAATCTGAATGCAGAAATCAAAGAACACTGAATGAGACTCATCCTTGTGTTTCAAGAATTTTACCCACGTCCAGCGGCTATAATCATCTACGATGACTAATCCATATTTCTTCCCTCTGACAGATGCTGTTTTGACTGGGCCAAACAGATCAATGTGCAAGAGTTCTAATGGCCTTGAGGTAGAAACAACATTCTTGGACTTGAATGCAGGTTTGGAGAACTTGCCCTTCTGACATGCTTCACAAAGAGCATCTGATTTGAATTTCAGATTAGGGAGTCCTCTGACAAGATCCAGTTTGTTAATCTGAGAAATCTTTCTCAAACTAGCATGACCTAATCTTCTGTGCCAGACCCACTGCTCTTCAGAAACAGACATAAGACAAGTCACCTTCTGACTCATAAGATCTTGCAGATCTGTCTTATAAATGTTATTCTTCCTCTTACCTGTAAATAGGATTGAGCCATCCTTCTGATTTACAGCCTTGCAAGACTTTTGATTAAAGATTATATCATAACCATTGTCACTCAATTGACTGATAGATAAGAGGTTATGTGTTAATCCTTCTACAAGAAGTACATTAGAAATGGAAGGAGAGTTACCAGACTTTATAGTTCTAGAGCCAATTATCTTGCCCTTCTGATCTCCTCCAAACTTGACTTCTCCTCCAGACTTAAGCACCAAGTCTTGGAACATAGACCTTCTTCCTGTCATGTGTCGTGAGCATCCAGAGTCCAGGTACCACGACATGTTGTGCTTTGTCCTTTTTGCAGCCAAGGATATCTGCAATAGGAATAATCTTATCCTTAGGTACCCACATTTTCTTGGGTCCTTTCTTGTTAGATTTTCTCAAGTTCTGATTGAACTTGGGTTTAACATTGTAAGCAATAGGAGGAACAGCATGATAATTCTTAATGTGAGTTTCATGATATTTCCTAGGTTGTGTCACATGCTTTTTGGTGTGTGTTATGTGAAAACTTTGAGCATGTGAAGTGTGCCTAATATCATGGGAGTGGCCATACTTGAACTGATCATACAATGGCTTGTATGTGAATTTCATTTCATCAACAGGTTCAAGTTTGTATGGGGTTTCACCCTCAAAACCAATGCCAACTCTTTTGTTTCCAGACACAGCATATATCATAGAAGCTAGCTGACTTCTGCCAATACTTCTAGATAAGAACTTCCTGAAACTTAAATCATATTCTTTCAGAATATGGTTTAGACTAGGAGTGGATTTTTCTGAATCAGAAGGAGATCCAACATTATTGGATAATTTTAAAAGTTTTTCTTTTAATTCAGAATTCTCCAACTCAAGCTTCTTTGTTTCAAATTCAAATAGCTTTTTCAGCTTTTTGTATTTGAGACTAATCTGAGACTTGAATTCCAGAAGTTCTGTTAGACCGGAAACTAACTCATCTCTAGTAAGTTCAGAAAATACCTCTTCAGAATCTGATTCTGATGTAGATTCTGATCCGTCATCTTCTGTCGCCATCAGCGCACAGTTAGCCTGCTCATCTTCAGAGTCTGAATCATCTTCTGACTCATCCCAGGTTGCCATAAGACCTTTCTTCTTATGAAACTTCTTCTTGGGATTTTCCTTCTGAAGTTTTGGACATTCATTCTTGAAGTGTCCAGGCTCATTGCATTCATAGCACATGACCTTCTTCTTGTCAAATCTTCTGTCATCAGAAGATTCTCCACGTTCAAATTTCTTTGAACTTCTGACGCCTCTGAACTTCCTTTGCTTGTTCTTCTAGAGTTGATTTAGCCTTCTGGAGATCAAGGACAGTTCATTTTCTTCTTCAGATTCTGATTCTTCAGGATCTTCTTCTCTAGCCTGAAAAGCGTTAGTGCATTTCTTGATATTGGATTTTAATGCAATAGACTTACCTTTCTTTTGAGGCTCGTTTGCATCCAGTTCAATTTCATGACTTCTCAGGGCACTGATCAGCTCTTCCAAAGAGACTTCATTTAGATTCTTCGCAATCTTAAATGCAGTCACCATAGGTCCCCATCTTCTGGGTAAGCTTCTGATGATCTTCTTTACGTGATCAGCCTTTGTGTATCCCTTGTCAAGAACTCTCAATCCAGCAGTAAGAGTTTGAAATCTTGAAAACATCTTTTCAATGTCTTCATCATCCTCCATCTTGAAGGCTTCATACTTCTGAATTAAGGCGAGAGCTTTAGTCTCCTTGACTTGAGCATTTCCTTCATGAGTCATTTTCAAGGACTCATATATGTCATAGGCCGTTTCCCTGTTAGATATCTTCTCATACTCAGCATGAGAGATAGCATTCAGCAAAACAGTTCTGCATTTATGATGATTCCTGAAAAGCTTCTTCTGATCATCGCTCATTTCTTGCCTTGTCAGCTTTACGCCACTGGCATTTACCGGATGTTTGTAACCATCCATCAGAAGATCCCATAGATCACCATCTAGACCAAGAAAGTAACTTTCCAGTTTATCTTTCCAGTATTCAAAGTTTTCACCATCAAATACCGGCGGTCTAGTATAACCATTGTTACCGTTGTGTTGCTCAGCAGAGCCAGATGTAGATGTAGACTTTGCAGTTTCATCAGCCATCTTTTACTGAAGCGTTTTTCTCTTCCTGAATCTTTTCTAAACACGGTTAAGTGCTTGCACCTTAGAACCGGCGCTCTGATGCCAATTGAAGGATAGAAAAACACTTAGAAAGGGGGGGGGGTTTGAATAAGTGTAGCTTTAAAAACTTGACAGATAAAAATAAATTGCACAGTTATTTTTATCCTGGTTCGTTGTTAACTAAACTACTCCAGTCCACCCCCGCAGAGATGATTTACCTCAACTGAGGATTTAATCCACTAATCGCACGGATTACAATGGTTCTCCACTTAGTCAGCAACTAAGTCTTCCAGAGTCTTCTGATCACACACTGATCACTCCAGGAACAACTGCTTAGATACCCTCTAAGACTTTCTAGAGTATTCTGATCCACACGATCACTCTAGTTACAATCTGCTTAGATAACCTCTAAGACTTCCTAGAGTATTCTGATCCACACGATCACTCTAGTTCCTTACAACTTAATGTTATCAATTCTAAGAGTATTACAATTGCTTCTTAAAAGCTATAATCACAAACTGTGATATTTCTCTTAACGTTTAAGCTTAATCTCACTAATATATTACAACAGCAATGTAGTGAGCTTTGATGAAGATGAAGATTCTGAGCTTTGAATAGAACAGAGTTTCAGCAAGTTAATATGAGTTGTTTTGTTCAGAATCGTTAACCTTGCTTCTCATCAGAACTTCATATTTATAGGCGTTGGAGAAGATGACCGTTGAGTGCATTTAATGCTTTGCGTGTTCCGTACAGCATCGCATTTAATGTTATACGCTTTTGTCAACTACCTCGAGCCTTGTTCACGCTGTGTCTACTGACGTTGCCTTTAATAGCTTCTAACGTTCCTTTTGTCAGTCAGCGTAGCCTGCCACATGTACTTCCTTCTGATCTGATGTTTGTGAATACAACGTTTGAATATCATCAGAGTCAAACAGCTTGGTGCAAAGCATCTTCTGATCTTCTGACCTTGAAGTGCTTCTGTGCGTGATACCATCAGAACTTCATTGCTTCTGATCTCATGTTCTTCTGATGCTTCCATAGACCCATGTTCTGATTCTGCTTCGACCATCTTCTGATGTCTTGCCAGACCATGTTCTGATGTTGCATGCTGAACCCTTTGAGACAAAGCTTCTGAGCGCTGAATTATGCATACTCTTTATATATTTCCTGAAAAGGAAATTGCATTGGATTAGAGTACCATATTATCTTAAGCAAAATTCATATTATTGTTATCATCAAAACTAAGATAATTGATCAGAACAAATCTTGTTCTAACACAATTCTGTTGTGTTGTTTATGTTTCTGCATTGTTTATTTGTAAGTTCAGTTTGGATGTCATAACATCGTGCATGACATCAGTGTGTGATTTAATGACTGTGCTAACACAGAATCTCTGCTGAGCAGATTTGTTAATGGTAACTGAACTGATATGGGATCCCAACACTTCCAGACTTCTGGATGTTAGATGTAATAAATAATTGAGGGATCTGTATGTACTGCCTCAGCCAAGCTGATGACAGACCAGATGTCACAACATCGTATATGACATCTGGGGTCTGTCTTACCAGAATTTCATACTTCTCCATACAACTTAATTTTGACGAAGACAACTCATACCAAAGAAGAAGAAAAAGGAGCTTAGAAGTTTCATGAGCGTACTCAAGATTTTATGTTAAGATTATCTTTGAAAATCAAGAATTAAGATCAACTTAAGGTATAAGTTTGAATTCAATGTATGATATCTTTTAGAATGCTTAGAAAACATATCATCTACTTCATATTATTCTTCTCACATGCATACACCTTGAAAAAATTGAAGAACAAATGTTTTCATGCATTAAAACAAATAATTTTTGTAAAATTTATAGCAATAATCGATTACCAGCTTTTGAATTTTTTTTAAAAATATAGTTGTTGACCTCTGGTAATCGATTACCCCTTTTTGGTAGTCGATTACCACACGAAATGCTACAACTTTTCATGAACAAAATGGGTATGTTTTGGATTGGAAAACTTCGAGAATATTCTCCTTTAATATACACCTATTCATAAAGGTTTTATAACATGTATATAAGTCTTTCAAGTCTAATTTAAATCTTCACCTCTTCCATTCAAACTTTTACATCAATTAAAACTTGTTATACTCGACACTTTTCTACATAATTTCATATCAATTATAAAAAAATTTTGAGCAATCTAATTGTGTTATACTTTAATTGTTCATTGGAAGAGAAGATCAATTTCTGTATAGAAATTGGTTCAAGTGCAATCAACAACATATTTCAAATACTTCATTAAAAATTATGTTTTGGTCACAAAGTGTTAAGTGACCTTGGTGTAAGGATTGTACAGATTCTAACATTGTGAAATCTCTCACGGGATGTGAGGGAACTAGACGTACCCTTGATTGGAAAAGGGAACTAGTATATATATCATGATGTTATTTATTTTTTTGCATTACTTTTTTGCACTTTACTTCATATATTCATAAATGTATTTTCAAAAAAAAAAAGAACATAAGAACCTTCGTTATAAATTGAGAAAAAAAATCCGGTAAATCTACTTCACCTCCCTCTTATATTACATTCTATACTTACATTTGGCATCAGAGTAGGTTATATGTAACTTGCTCCTTAGATCTAGAAGATGGCTTCCACAAATCTAATTTTTAGAGACGCTGGTAGCAACAATAAGCCTCCTTTGTTCTGTGGTGAATATTATGATTTTTGGAAGATCTGCATGCAAACACTTCTTGAAGCACAAAAAGAAGTTTGTGGTGATATATAAAATGGTTTGTTCGTTACTACAAGTGTTATGAATGGTGTTGGTACATCAAAGATCAAAAGTTCGTGGAATGATGATGATAAGAAAAAAGTTCTCTATGACAAGAAAGCAAAGAATCTACTTTAAGAAGCCCTAAGCATGGATGGCTTTTTTAGTATTTCCCAATGCACAACATCAAGGGAAATATGGGATGCGTTAGAAGTCACTCATGAAGGAATCATGGAAGATAAAAGATCAAAACTAAACACATTATATCAAGAGTATGAAATGTTTAGGATGCAGCCCAGAGAATCAATTCTTCACTTGCAGAAAAGATTCTCACACTTGACAAATCACTTAGCGACGATTGGTAAGAAATTTTTTAATGATGAACTTAATCTTAAAATGCTTAGATCTTTAACCAGAGCATTGCAACCAAAAGTGACGACAATATCTGAGAAGAAAAGTATATCCAAAATGACATCCTCAATATTATTCGAAAACTTCAAGAGCATGAGATTGAACTTGAAAAACTAGAAAGCCATGAAGATGAAAGAAAGAACTAAAAAATTCCTGCCTTAAAGACTACTAATGATGGAGTGATAATCTTATCAAGAAGTGTGAAAAGTTCTTAAGAAAATAAAGGAAAAAGGAGATTATTCAAAAAGAAGCACCAATAAGGAAGGTTACATACTTTGAATGACATATTAAAAGTGAATGCCCTACACTTGAAAAGAAGAATGAATACTTCAAAATCAAGAAGCACAAAAGGGCAAAGAAATCATATGTAGCATGACATGACAATGAAATAAGTTCTTCTTCAGATGAAGTTCATGCAAATAAGATATTGATGACATCAAATCATTCAAGTGATGAATAACATGAGGTTAGTGATTCTTAAATTGATGATAAACATTCATATGATGAATTTCTGAAACTTCCTAGAAAATTTTCAAATAAAAAGAAAACTATTTTAAATCTAGAAAGTAATTTTAATTTCACAAAAGTGGGGTTAGACTTAATCAAAACTTCAGAATGCAATAACCGTTTTTCTTTTGAGTGAAAAATTGTGGAATTAAGCCTAGTCATTCCCAAATATGAAAAAGGGAAAATTGGCTTGGATAATGTGTTGAGTAGTCAAAGATTTTCAAATAAGAAATGTGGATTCGACTTTCTAATTTTGATAAACCTAGTACAAGTCAAACAATCTTTATACAGGCTACTAACAGTTTCAACAATAAAGATTCAAAGAAAAAACATGTTATAAAGCATAATAAAAGGCCTTATGATAGAAATCATCATGCTTATAACTTTTATGCTTATAAAAATAAACATGTTCATAAGCCTACTTGTTCTTATTGTAATACAAAATATCATACTTCTAATGTTTGCTACATAAGAAACTATGGTGTTCCTTATGGTGAGTATGTATGGGTAAAGAAAGAAACTATCTCAAGAAGACCCAAAGAATATTGGATACTAAAACACTATTAATTGTTTTGTAGGTATTTGAAAATCATATGATAATATTGTCAAATCAAGATTAATCTATCAAGATAGAAGACTATATGATATGGTAGTTCTAAAAGTTTCAATGAACGAAAGATGTTTTGAAGAAGCATAAATATTGATATCAACTTTGAATTCATATGGTAGCATTGTGAAGAAGATAAACATTTTTATATCTTTATATTATTTCTCTTATATTATTACACTCCTTTGCATTTTACTCCTTTTCTTTTTGATAATGTCAAAAAGGGGGAGAAGAGATGGTTGTTTTTTTATTTTTTTTCATGATACAAAAGACATCATAGCATAAATTGAAAAATATAGGGGGAGTTAGGAAAGATAGGGGATATAAAAAACAGGGGGAGAAAGCAAGCATCAAGCAAAAAATTCTCATCATTGTGTTTTGTCATCATAAAAAAGGGATAGATTATGAAGAATATGTGTTCATCCTTCTAATTTTGGGTTTGATGAAGACAAGCTTTTCAAAGAAGAAAAAGTTTATAATAAAAAATCAAGAATGCATAAGCTTATGAATATTTTGGAAGTAAAGAAAATTGATCTTGATGCTAAGGTACTCAATTGCAATTAATTATGTATAAACTTTAGATGCTCAAAAAATAATACCCATATTCATCTCTAAAGTTATTAAATTATCATGCAAAAAATTATCAGGTTGTTTTTACTTTTTAAGTCAGGTCTGGTTAACCGATTTAAGAAACTTATTGTTGTTTGAAATTTGAATTTTTTTCTTTAAATTTGAAATTCAAAAAATTGTTTTGCACATGTTAAGTCGGTTATCTGGTTAACAGACTTAAGAGGGCCTGTATGAAATTCAAAATTGTGTTTTTTTTCATGAACCATTATAGTTCTAAATTATTGCAAACCTTAATGAAAATGTCTCAAACTTTTCTAAGCGCGCGCGCACACACACACACGAATTGTACATTGAAAGAGAAGATCATTTTCATCTTGGATTTCAATTCAAGAAACAACTTTGCTAATTTCTATACAAGTGCGTATATTGCTTTTCATCATAATGTGTTGGTGAAAGGTGTTTGTAAATAGGAAGTGGTGTACTTTGTATTTTGAAAAATGTTATTTGATTCGGGAAGATTCAAAGTCCCCCCCTTCACCCATGTATTGTTCCAAAAATAAATTGACAAACTATTTACAGTCACTTTAAAAAACCATTTGAAGAACCAATCATAAGTGAAACTAGTACCAAGCCCTAGAAGCCTCAACGACTACTAAAAAATGGAGAAAGATTAACACAAGATCCATACGTTTCTATCAATATCTCCCTCCACATGATTTGGATCCTAATAATACATCTCCATCCGCTTTTCCCTTGATAACTACATCAAAATTTTAAACTTCTCACACTAAGTCGTCCTTCCATTTTCAACTTACACAAATCAAATCAATGAGAAATTTTCTCCCAAAATCAAACCTAGAGAAATTTTTGTTAGAGTTAAGAAATAAACTTAAATTATGTTAATTGACACCTGGAAATATTTCTAGAAAGTTTTGTAGAAAAAAATCACACTCATAGTCACAAGTCCAAAATAATCCATACCATCAAAAAAATTCACATAAGTATACTCATAATCAACACATTATGCAAAGTCGTGACTTATGCAACCTAAAACACAACTACTCAAACTCATGGATTCAATTCAGCCACTCTAAGTTGGTGAAAGTAAATGAGCTATCTCTCATCCAAGAAACTAAAAAGTCTAGTTAAAAGTATCAATAGAACAAATAGAATGCCCCATTGTTTCCTCTTCCATGTAAGACCTTTCCACCACAACATCTTTTATCTGACATTCCCTATATATGCAATATACAATAAAATTGATTAAAAACATCATCGAATGGCACTTATCCCATTAAGCTGTTTGGTTCTATTTACAATGAATTATTTCATCAACAAATATTGTTACGTCATTGTAGCTCAATATTACGACTCATATGTCATAACATTTAATTATATGTAACTCATATTATGACTCATATGTGATAACAATTTAATTTATCGTTAACATACCCATCAACATAATTTGGACACATTGTTAACATAAATTACACACATAATAAAAAAACCATCAACCATCATCTTTAATTACTTATTTATAAACTAAACTCATTAACTTTATCCAAGTAATTCCCACTTATACTTAATTATTAATCATTTGTTTACTACTAAGATTTATTAACTTGTGCTTATTTAAAATTGATTTTCTATTTCCTAAATTTCAATTTCTTTAGAGTCTATTTGAAAGGATTAAAAATGGTCTTTTAGTTTTTTTTTAATTTACATCAATAAAAAAATTCTTATATGATAACTGAATTTAGCAGAAGTTTGTAATTTTTTTTTTCTAATTTATGACTTCTTTTCAAATGACTGTTAAGTATTTTTTAAGTTTATAGCTTTTAATTTCATATTTTTTTATTCTATATTTATTCATATTATTTTAACTAAAATTTATTATTATTCTTAATAATTTATTATAATTTAAAATTAAATAAATATGTTTAAAATACAAGAATATAAAAAGTCAAGCTTTATGTCTAAAAAAAAAATCATGAATCTCTTAATGTAATTTTTCTCCATTCTTCGTTTTTTAGTTTTCTCTCCACCTTTTTTCATTCTTTTCTTCCGTCAATTTCATCCTTTCTCTCTATCAACGATCATTCCTACTTTGTTCATATGCCGTCATATATATGAAGAGAGATCAAATTACACCAACAAGTTACACTAATTGTTACGCTCTTTCATAACCATTGATGGTACTTTAATCTATCGGTTATTAAACTTTTGGACTCATAATTCACATTATTCTTTCTAAAGATAGTTTTCTTTATTATTTTAAATCAACATAAAAAGAGAAATCAATCCAGTTCATTAAAATCAACAAAATCAAAATTTAATGGTCGTGATTTATTGTTCTCATTTCTCATAATAACCAAGTGTTCTCACTTGAGTCGTCCCCTATATATATATATATATATATATATATATATATATATATATATATATATATATATATATATATATATATATATATATATATATATATATATATATATATATATATATATATTTCTTACACACACTAAATAAGAATAAATTAAATAATAATATATAAAAGATAATGAAATTTATAAATTATTAGTTAAAAGTGTGATTTTATATTTATCATTTACTGAATCTACTAATTTATCAAACACTTCAATTAACATATCAAATATCAATTATCAATTATAAACTAACATTTATCAACTATAAATTATCAACTATAAACTACCAAATTGATTATTAATTTTTTTTATTTACAAAATCGAATCTAATTCCCTATAAATTGATTTCTGACATAGTTAGTTCTTATTAGCTAATTAACTTAATTTTATTACTTGAAAACATCATTAACATATAATCAATTGTCAAGATCCATTCATGCAGTTTTTGCAATTTTAACATCATAATTGATTTTTTTTTATCCTTTAAAATCGATTTGTGAAAATAAAATAGGTTCATTTAATATAACCATTAATTGATTAATCGATTATATTTGCATAAATCAATTTTATTAAAAAAGTAGATCCTATCCAAATAACCCAACTTACTCATAATAATTAAAATAGAAACCAAAACTTTTTGTAATATAGAAGGTAGAGATGTCGATCCCCTACCTCTCACCTATCAACCTTTATCTCTCTTTCTTCTCACATAACATGTTGAGGATCAAAATTCCATGTGGATGAGCAAAACAAAAAGTGAAGGACAACTAAGCAACATTCAATTTTGGAGAGTGTCACATGAGAGACTCCAATACTACAAACGTTGTAGGACACATTTTATTGTATTATGGAATTGCAAAGGTACTACTGTCTACTCCTACTCTATAGGTGCTATTAGTATCTATATTGGAAATGTAATGTCACGATGCATTGATGATAGATAATTCATTGCATATCATTGCATGTGTTGAAAGCAATGGTGTCATAGAGCACCACTTAGTTGGGGAGGAGGGAAGCTTCGCATTTGAGCTTCAGCTGAATGTGTGACATATATTGGATGCCAACCCAAAATAGTTACAATTTTTTTTATAAGCAAAGTTTCATTGACAAAGAGGATTAGGAGCAAAGTTTCATTGACAAAGAAAATTAGAGAAATTAAAATCAATGGAAACTTAATCCAAAAATTATAGCGATCTTTGCAAAATTCATAGAAATTATATTTGGAATAAGAAATTTCTCCTATGAAGAACTACTTCCACACCTTCATCTTGATGTCTCATATAAAGTCTAAAACATTACATTCACCACTATTGAATAAGATGTCATTCATCAACTTCCATATGTCCCAAATTGACGCCAACCATATTAAATATTTCTTTCTATTTTTCACTTTTTTTCTTTCCACTTCCATTGTAAAACGTCAGTAGGTTCCAACACCAAACCCATCCAAATTTCCAATTCGTTCCAAACTTTCTTTGCAAAAAGACCGCCTAACATAATGTGTTTCAAAGATTCATTCTCAACTGAGCAAAAAACATAAAGACGATCTTGGTGAGATAAAATAATTCCTGTACGAGATAGAAGATCTCTCGTCGGTAACCTATTTGAAAAACATCTCCAACCAAAGCCTTTGATCCTAAAAGGCACAACTGGGCGCCATAAGAGCTTAATCGAATTCAGGAAGTCGTTGTCTAAACCAATTCTCGCGCGAAATCGTGCTATCAACACCAAACCATTTCTCAATGTCTATCCCTTTTGCAGATCTAGCTTCCAAAAGACTACATCTGAAGAATCTGGATCCATTACCACAGAGGCCAAACCAGAACGTAACAACAACATATTGTTATGCTCGGTTCCCTCGAAACAGGCCCGCTACCGAAGTCCCCCCACGCCCATAAACTATTCTTCCTAATGTCCATTCCAGCCACAGTAGCTTCCTTCAAGGTGCTTAAGGAAAACATGTCAGGAAACTTGTCCTAAAGGCTCCTTTCACTATTCCAAATGAATTTCCGAAACAAAATAAATTTGTCGTTTTTGACGTTAAAATTAATTCCTGCAAAAAACGATTCAGACAGTCTATTTTCCAGCTTCATAATATCATTCCACCAAGCTGAATTCAATATAAATGTCTAGGAGAAACGCCAAAAATTACTTGGTTACATAAAAAGTCATACCTAGCCGACAAAATATCCTTCCAAAGAGACTCTTCCGCTTGAAGGATCCTCCATCTCCATTTCAAGAGAAGAGTGATATTGAAATCTTCTATCTTCTTCGTACCTAAGCCGCCCCTCGACAACGGTAAATAAACCTGCTCCCACCCAACCCAATGAATCCTCCTCTTGTCTACCAATTCTCCCTAAAGAAAGTTCGATTGAATCTTCATTATCTCTTTGCACACCTTCACATGAGCTTTATAGAAAGAGAGCTGAAAGATAGATATAATAGATAAAGTGTTGTTTCTTTCTATCATTTTCTTTCTATCTTTTTGTCGACATTAATACTTATAAATAATATATTTGTATATGATGTTGAAATACAGTATCAATATTTGAATATTCAAATAACTTCATTTTATAATGTGAAATCTGAGACAAATGTTAAAAAGAAGTTTTTTATTTATTTATTATAGTTAAAATATTTTATTTTGAGAAAACGTTCTAAAATATTTATATAACTAAAATTTGAAAGATCTGCTATAACACTAATGTTAAATTTGAAAATTAGATATTTATATTTTTTTTTCAAGGTTAAACTATCCTTCAAATGAATGACTTACAAAATTATACAAAAAAAAAAAATTCTTTTTATGACAATTTATGTTGTCAGCTCCCTCTTATTATGTTGGATAAATAAAAGTCTTTTATTTATTTTAAAAAAATATTTTATATAAGAAAGTGTAACAAAAAAATTGATTTGAAAATTTTAAATTGTTTTGATGATAAAATTTAACTTTGATCCACTTATTTTTCTTCATTCGCGGAATTCATCTTTTTATTTCAAATTCAAATAGTTTTTGTCTCTCTTTTACAATTTTTTAACTTAAAATTGATGATTTATCAATTATTTGACAATTTTTAAATGATATGTCACTTGTGAAATGTGACAAATCATATGAAATTTAATAAAATCTTTATAGATAAAAAATATAGTTACTCATCATTGGAAAATGAACTCATCTTCAATTTTTTAGGAAAGATTTTTAAAATAAAATATATAAATTACATGTTATTAATATATAGATATGTCATTAATTTTAAGCCCAAAATGTAAAAATAGAAACCAAAACTATTTAAATTTAAAATAAAGAGATTAATTTTATAATGAAATAAAATAAATGGACCATAAATGTTATTAAATCTAAAACTTATAACTATCAATAATTTATTTATATTAAAATAATAATTTAACTATAATTTTAGTTCATATAAAATACGCATGTTTTAATTTTTATGTAATGTATAGATTACAAATTATCAAAATTTATTTAACTTTAAAATTGATGTTATAAAGATAATAGATAGTTTTTACTTAAAATAATTTAAATATTCAAATTATTCTATAATTAATAGAGATGTGTTTTTTTTACTCATTAGAAAAACAATAGAGCAATATTATTTTTTCAAAGTATGCTTTAAACTTTGAATGAAAAGAAAAAAAATAAATTTCGAGATTTTCAAAAATTGGAATGTCATATAGCAATAGAAAAGTCGACCGAACATGTGGGCCTATAATACCTTCTAAATTCCACGACAAATATATTGCATAATCAGAGTAAATTAGCATGGGCGTCACATGTATTGAAAAACTAAATACAAATACAACACATATACACATGGTCATGTTCATAACACGCATTTAAATTCATGTTTCATATGCACATCACAACGGAATAATTAATTATCTCAAAACGATATCAATAATTGAAATCTCAAGATAGAAGTCATGCATTAAAGCATAGGCACCAAAGGTCAATCATCACATAATGTCAAATACACCAAAAATATAAAAGAGAGTATAATAAACATCTCGCAACAAACAAGAGTTCAAACGTTTCCCCGTGTTACATAACCCGAGCATGACTCACTACCTAGAATAAAGATAAATAAGGAACTAGCTCCACAACTAAGTGCAAGCAAAACACCTCTACTCCTTGGTACTTGAGCGATGCCGTACAAAACATCATTACAACAGAAGAGTGAGAATTCATATCATTATAGATATATATTATTATAAGTAATGCATAACAACATACAAAAATAGAATTCACCACACTTCATACATTGATGTATTCAACACTTTTTAAATACAATTCACATGTTTACATATATAACATAGCTCAACAATTCAAGATACACAAAATATTCAATCACAATTACAAATAATATACGATTCACACAAATATCACATAAGCACACCAGATTAACATTTCACATCAACACATGTGACTCCAATGCGACTCAATGCAATATGCATGTGCTATCAATTGTTATCCTTAGCGGTATCACCATGTCCATCTCCAAGAAAAATAACCACCAAAAATAAGTTTGTCCCCTAAGCTTCAAACTCATAAGTCACTAGTTTCCACGAAACCAACGAACATTGTCTCTTTCACACTGAATGAATGCATGTGCAAATACCAATAAATATATGCAATTAAGATTGTCTCCAAATATTAATCATACAAACATATATCACACCATTCATCACATATGAATTACACCATTTTGCACAAACAATACATATATCACGTCGTCAATCACATATGAAAACACCTTCACAACACTCACCAAATCAACTCATCACAATTAACATGTAGAAAACAAAGCTCAACAATGTTAATCTCAACCAATTGCAAATAACAACATACATATACACAAAATTCAAGTATTATGTTCATGCAAATAATTGCCTCAAAAGCCATCCAAACATATTCAGAAAATTCATGATAAATCAATAGCATACATGATCCAGTTCAGTTCATAAAAATATAAAAAATTCCATGTCAGACTGCGCTAAGCGCCCTTAAGCCCGTTCACAAAAAACCAGAAAAATTCTGCTACGGGAGAGTTCTGTTTCCCCATGATTTTCTTTCACAAAACACATCCAAAAAAACCATAGTTCATGGATTAAAAGCATAATAACATATATTCATCATATATCATCAATTACTAACATCAAAACATGATTCAATCATCAATTTCATGGATTCCACAACAAAACCTAACATGTCAAAACCTAGAAATTGAAACCCCCCAAATCCTACACATGTTACTATTCATTACATACATCATATACCCCCATAATCATATGAAAAACGCACCCTTACCTTGAATGAAGTTCTTCTATAGGGTTTCCTCTTCTCTTTTCTTCCTTTCTCTTCTTTCTCCTTTTTCCCCTTTTCTTTCTAACTTTCTATTTTCTCTTATTTTGTTAAATCCTTACTAAAATAATTCTCTCATTCAGCTTACTCTTACTCCCCACTTTTACTCTTCCTAACATACTATTATGCCCAATTACTCATTCTATTATTTTCACACCCAATGACCCAACACATATAACACATATGTTCACAAAATCACACAATTAATCAATTACTATATCATATAATAAATCAGATATACTTTAGATACTTAGACATACTCTAAATTAATATACAAGATATTATAAGATATTTAGAATCTTTTTTATTTTAACATTTAATATGTTGTGACATTTGAGGTTATAAGATATTTCAATTATGCGTATGTATCTTTATCCTTCTTTCCTGTATAACCTTAGAAATATAATGTAAAAGATAGAGGAAGGAGATGACAATCTTAAGGAACTTAGATAGACAATGGTAGAAATTTTTATGTTGGTATTCTTGGAAATTGAGAAATATTTGGAGGCATATAAGGGAATCGGAAAACACTTCTAAACATCTTGAGCTTGTGCGATTTATTTATAGAGAGTTGAAGAAATTCAGAAACACTTGGGTAGAAAATATGATTTGTTTTAGGAAACTTGAGTGACTATTTTCTTGTAACTCTTTTGTAATCCCTTATAACAACTTTTGAAAGTATAGTGAACCGAAAGACTTGTTATTTTGAGAACTTGTGTATCTGTCTTTACTCTTAACGGATTATTATGCTACCCGAGGCCATTTATTTTGGTTGTCATTGTTCTTTGTTTCCACACATCAAATTTCTTGTGTGTACATGTATAATACATTATTAATAACTCCACTTGCGCATAGTCAATAGAGTCACAAGTAATTGATCATCTGAGTCATATGAAAAATGTATCTCATTTTATGCTTGTTGATGTCTAGATTTTATAAAACCTTCTTAGGCTTGAGTCTTTATGGTGATTCAATGGTCACTATGATATGCGCCTCATTGTCTAGCTGAAAATAATAAAGGGATTTAAGCTCTTTGTCCCATTGTCTAAGGCCGGCCTTTTAAGGATATTCAATGACTTTAATATTCCATCTATGCGTATAATGGACATTCATTAGAAGTGAGTTGCATTCGGTCCTAAGACGACCTTCACGATCTGGCCCATTAAGGGTGATCTTGCCTAGTCCTTTCATATGAATGGTTCAGGTTGGGGTGGGCTATGTTATATCTGAGTTCAGGTCCTGTCCAAATACTTTTAAGAAAAATACTAGAATGTACGTTGTCTCCTAAGTATGAAGCATGTAGGAGCGAGATGCTTTAAAGGAGAGATCAAAATATAGACAGTTCCCAAACATGAGATGCATCAGGTGAAGATTCGAAAATAGATCTTAAAATCGGTGTATTATAGGATGCTTAGAGACTAGGGTGAACTTTCTTAAACCTAGGTATTGATCCGACCAAAAATTTTCAAAGGTACAAAGTTTTTTAACTCTAAATAATTTTCAAAAATATTTTGAATTATTCTACCCGTTTTTCACAAGAATTATTTTTGTAGAAAACAATAGAACCAAATAATTTATCTGCTATGATAAAAAAATAGAGAACAATTGTGTTAAGTGCCTCCCCATGATTCGAACAATTCTATTTTAAACTTCCACTAATTATCCTACTTTTATTATTTTACAAGCTGAACTAAGTTAACAATTGAATATTAATTTAGTTATACTCAACAAACATTATAGTTTAGTTATTTAAAGGTTTAATTTAATTAAAATATTTTTTTCTTCCAAAGCTAGAACAAAGGTCTAATTCGACTTATTCGTGAGTCGGTCGTGCTTAGACATTAACATCATATATTTTATAAGATTTAAAAACAATTTGACTATTTAGATAATTACTCTATTCGCCTTCTAATCAGATCAATAGTTATATATAAATTTCAGAATACGATGTTGATTTTTTTTTTTCAAACCACACTCCGAAAAATAGGAAGAATATTATTTATTATTCTTAAAATTTAATAGAGATACATTGGGGTGGGTGGGGTAGCTCAATGGGGTGGGTGGGGTAGCTCAGTTGGCACTTGCTGACTGAGCGGGTGTAGGCTGTTGGTCCAAGGTTCGATCTTTGGTAAAAAAGTTTTACACTATCGATCATTGAGAATATATATCATGTCATATCATCTTAGTAATTTAAAAATAACAGAATGATTTGATATGATACATGGTCGTAATTAATTGACAAATGTAATCTTTTTTACACTGTAAGTGCATTATTTTCTCTTATTATTATATAAATTACCAGATATATTAATATTAACTATTTGTGTCGTTATCGAAAAGTACTCAACACTTTGATTAACTGTAATATGTATGTATTTATTTATTTATACAAGTATTTATTTTCAAATACACGTATGAGTGCTTACTGCATATTAAAATACTTCCTGTCAATGATTTTAATAGCAATCTATCACCAGAGTTTGGCTCTATTTATATGATTCATGTTCCTTTTACCTTTCGTGGTTGCGAGAAGTCGTATATAGAATTTGGATCGGTTTTAAGTTTAAACTTTCAAATTTAGATATTTATTTAAAGGGTCTTTCTAATCAGTACCCTTAAAGCAATGGTTAAGCATTTTAAAAAAAAAAAATTTATAGAAAATTTAATATTTCAATTTTTGAGACATTAAATACGCAGATTACCGAAATAAATTTATTATTTTGGAATGCTTAACCATTATCCATTAGAGCACTAATTAGCATTTTCCTTATTTAAATATATAGCATAATGAATTTTGAATAAGAAATATTCCGTATTAAAAATAGAGAATATATTATCGGTTGATGATACAACTGCACTGAGGTTTTTTATGCGGCGGTAATGGTTTTTTCAATGACAAGTGTAACTCGGTGAACTGACTTTTATTTTTATAAGCAACCAATGTTGCGGTGAGCATGAGTCGCCACCGACTTTTATTTTGTCCAATTTTAGGAAAGGTAAAAAGTACAGAAAAAGACCTTTTTTTTAAAAAAAAAACGGGCTCGGGGGGTAAGTTATGAAAAGGGAAGGTGCAAGCACCCTTTTCATCCGTAGTTATCTACGGGCTCTTAACTTGCTTAGCTCATATTGTTTGTTTGTATTGAAAGGAGCATAAGGAATAATAAATATTTGATTTTGATTTTTTTAAGTGCGAGGGATTGAGAATGACTGGGAGAGGGAAAAGGGGTCGGGGGAGACCCCCACGAATTTTGGGGCCTCCGACGCCGCCGCCACCGCCGGAGCAATCGCTCACTGATCCACCATCGACACCACCTGAGACTATTGTCACCTCACCAGCTCGCACTGAAGATCCTCAGAACAACATTGAAACAGAGAAGAAGAAGACTGAACCTAATGTAGCGAAAAAGGCAAACCCTAATTCATCGCATGAAGAACCAAGAAAGCTCTGGGTTGATGTTATCAGCAACAATCGCAAGCCTGCTTATGGTATGAATCTTGAATTTGTAGCTCCCTCTGTGATTAATGGTGAAATCATTGTTGAAATTGAACAATCAGGTATTGAGTCAGAGGTTCTATATTGGGATTCTGCATTGATTATGTATGTGCTAGGTGGCGAATTGAGTATGAATATGGTGAAACAGTTCATGATTCGCCAATGGAACACGGTGCAACTCCCAGACCTGCTTTATCATGACGACGGTTACTTCATTATGCGTTTCAAATCGATGAAGGAGAAGGAGGAAATCCTTATGAACGGGCCTTATACCATCAGAAATATGCCTATGTTGCTACGGGATTGGAAACCAGACTTCTGTATGAAGAAGGATATGCTGCACACAATACCGATCTGGGTGAAGCTACCACAATTGCCTCTAGAGATGTGGGGAGCTAAAAGTTTGAACAAGATTGGTAGTGCTATTGGTTCACCAGTGGTAACCGATGAATGCACTGCTCAGAAATTACGGGCGTCCTATGCTAGAATTCTTGTGGAAATAGATGCTACACAACAAATGCCAAAAGAGATCACTATACAGAACCATGAGGGGAAGAAGGTTAAGCAGGCCATTGAATATGAGTGGTTACCAAAGTTTTGTGGGAAATGCCAAAAGTTTGGGCATAACTGTGCCACGGCTCGTACCACACTCCAATGGAAACCAAAACCTCAACTAGCTACTGAGGATCTACCAAAGGACAAGGCAGCTGAAAATCCTATCACTGAACTGGGTGGAGGTAAGGCAACTGTTGAACTTAGCTCTAAGCTTGTTATAGAGAACAAGGATGATGCACCTAAGGGAGTGGTTGAAAAGCATGTTGAACAAGAATCCTGGTCTTCCCCTAAACTAGGAAGCAAGGGACATGGCATTGGCAGAAATAAAGGAAAGAACCCTGTTTTAGTTGAATGTAGCAATGGTTTTCATGCTCTAGGGGATTGGATTGAACCCTTAGGGCTTGAAGAACTTGAACCATGTTAGTTTCTTGGAATGTGAGGGGGCTAAATAAGGCTGGTAAATTGAGAGAGATCAGCTCCCATCTCTCTAACCTACAGCCTGATATTTGTATTCTCTTGGAAACTAGGGTCAAGAAGGAAAAGGCAGCTAGTGTGAGGAAGAAGCTTAAAGTACATAGTGAGTATGTTGATAACTATGCCTATCATGGTAATGGTAGGATTTGGTTGAGCTGGAACCCCCAGCATATCAACATCAAGATATTATCATGTACTGAACAGATGATCCACTGTAAGGTACTAGATCCCATGGGCAATCTCAAATTCCAACTGACTGCAATTTATGCTTTTAACACTGGCTCAGAGAAGGAATCTTTGGGAGGATATATGCAAGTTGCCCAGGATAGACCATGAACCGTGGTGCCTTGTTGGAGATTACAACAATGTGCTTAGGAGCAAGGACAGGATAGGTGGTACTCTTGTTTCTGAAAGAGAGTTTATTGACTTGCAAGCCATGATGGATAAATGCAGCCTTACTGAAATGGAGGGCCAAGGTGATTACTACACTTGGCACAATAAGCATGAGATGGATCCTATATTTTCCAGAATTGATAGAGTTTTGGGAAACACAGCTTGGTTTCAAAATCTGGATATGAACCTGAAGATTCTCCCCCCCCACACATTTCTGACCATGCTCTCCTTCAGATTACTATGACATCCCAGCAAAACCAGAGGAAAAGAAGCTACTTCAAATTTATTAATCAGACTGTGAATTTGGAGGGATTTCAAACAGCTGTTGCAGATAATTGGTTGTTACCTATGAAGGGCTCTCCTCCTTATGTGCTATGGGAAAAATTGAAGAGGCTGAAGCCTATTCTGAGGAACCTAAGCAAGCCCCTGACTGATACTCATAGAACCATCCAGAAGTTCAGAGGTGATCTCATCTTGTTGCAGCAAAAGCAGGCAAATGACCTTATGAATCCTGAGTACATTAGAAAAATCAAGGAAACTACTGAGGGTATCATTAAGTGGCAGGAAATTGAAGAACAAGTGCTCCAACAAAAAGCTAAAATTGAATGGATCCAAATGGGTGATGGAAATAACCATTACTTTCATGCTTCTCTGAAAAGCAAGAATAGGGCCAAGAGGATAACTCTCTGCAAGCAGAATGGTGATTTTATCTCCTCTAATCAGGAGATAGAAGGAGAAGTCATTAGATACTATGCAGAGTTGATGGGAAAGGATGAAAGAGAGCTGAATCAGATTGATATAATAGCTATGAGGAAAGGCAGACAGCTCACTCTGGAACAAAGACAAGAGATGGTCAAAGATATCCAAGAGAAGGAGATATTTGATGCCCTGCAGAGTATGGGCGACTCAAAAGCTCCTAGCCTGGATGGATATAATGCAAAATTTTTCAAAAGCTGTTGGAGTATAGTTAAGCAGGATGTTATCTCAGCTGTTACATACTGGTTCAGAAATAGCACTATGTTCAAAGGGTTTAATAGTACCCTTGTAACTCTTCTTCCAAAGACTGCTGAGGCTAAAAGCATGAAGGAGTATAGGCCTATTGCTTGTTGTTCTACTGTGTACAAACTTTATTCCAAGGTTTTGACTAATAGATTAGCAAAGGTCATTGGCTCTATTGTGGGGGATAATCAAGCTGCGTTCATCCCAGGGCAACAAATTCACAAACATATTCTGTTGGCTTATGAATTGATAAGGGGCTACACGAGGAAACAGGGGCCTCCTAGATGCATGATTCAGTTAGATTTGCAAAAAGCATATGATATGCTCAGTTGGAAGGCCCTGGACATCATTCTTCATGAGGTAGGTATACCTGACTTATTTGTGAAATGGATCATGAACGGGGTATCTACAGTCACCTATCGTTACAACATCAATGGAGAGCATTCTCAACTGCTCAGAGTAGCCAGAGGCATTAGGCAGGGAAACCCTATCTCTCCCTACCTATTTGTGATTGTCATGGAGTATTTGAGTAGACTCCTCCATCAAATGCAGTTAGATCCTGATTTTCATCACCACTCTAAATGCAAAGCGTTGGGGTTGACACACCTCACCTTTGCTGATGATGTGCTTTTGTTTGCTCGAGGGGACACCACCTCTGTCCAGAAATTGCAGCATACTTTACAAATATTCTCTGACTCAGCGGGTTTAAGTGTCAATCCCATGAAGTGTTTTGTTTATATGGGTGCTGTTGATGACCTAATCAAACAGCAAATCTTAAATGTAACTGGTTTCAGAGAAGGAGAGCTGCCGTTCAGATACCTTGGCATCCCTCTCACATGCAAAAGGCTATCTGAAGCGCACTACCTGCCTCTTATAGAGAAAATTACCCAAAGATTTCAACATTGGAGTACTAGGTTCTTAAGCATTGCTGGCCGTATACAGCTTGTGCAGAGTGTCAGCTTTGCTATAGCTAACTATTGGCTCCAATGTTTGCCTCTCCCCAAGTTTGTTATTCAAAAGATTCAAACTGCCTGTAGAATCTTTGTGTGGACTGGGGGTACAACTCCTAATAGGAAGAGCCCTATTGCCTGGAAGAAAATTTGCAAGCCTCGAAATAAGGGTGGATACAATGTGATTGACATGGAAGGGTGGAATACAATCACTATGATGAAGCTGCTATGGGATCTTAACATGAAATCAGACTATCTTTGGGTCCGTTGGATACATGCGTATTATATAAAAAATCAAGAGCTGAACCATATGGATGTGCCTAATACTGCTTCCTGGATTTTCAAGAATATTCTTAATGCTAGAGAGCACATTGCAGGTATACAAGAGCTTTGGGATAAAAGCATGGTGGTAAACAAATTTCAAATGAGCAAGATGTATCATGGGTTGTATCAACATGAGCCTAATGTTGCGTGGCACTCTATACTGAGAAGGAATTTAGCTAGGCCTCGTGCTGTGTTTTTCCTCTGGCTTGCCTGCCACCAGAAATTGGCTACAAAGTCGAGACTAAAGAAGATTGGAATAGAGCTTGATCCTAGTTGTTGCTTCTGTCACGAAGAGGAGACTCAAGAGCACCTCTTGTTCTGTTGTGAACCTATGTTTGCTATTTGGCAGGAAATCCTTCGTTGGCTGGGAGTGACCCGTATCCCTATGAATTGGCAGGTCGAAATTGATTGGATTGTGAGATACTGTAATGGCAAGGGCAAAAAATGTGGGATCATGAAGATGGTTGCAGCTGAAACCATTTATTCTTGCTGGAAGTATAGAAATGACTCTTGTTTTGGGGAGTCATATGATAGGAATATAGTTGTAGATAACATCAAAAATATAGTCATACATAGAGGTTGGCAAAGTAGGAAGTATAGAGATAGTGTGGCCCAATTATTGATGTAATTTTTTAGTTGCTTGGTTGGATCCTTTGTGATCACCGTGCTTTGTATCGTCTTTTTGAATTAATCCAATATATTTTATTGATTCAAAAAAAAAAAAAGGAGCATAAGGACTTTAGCGTAAATGCGTAGCCTTAGTTTTTTGAAATGATATTGAAAAGATATTTTTATTGAGCTAGGCAGTTTAAGAGTACTACCCTATTTGACTGGTCTTTTTCTGTAAATTTTAAAGTTCCCAGGACTATCCATACTATATAGGAGTAGGTAGTCCTTGTTATATTGGACGTGCGGGTCATCGAGGTCGTTTGAAGGCAACAGGCAGAGGTACCTTTAGCAATATTCGAAGGGACAATCATTGTTTCGTAGGCAACCGTTCGAGGGACTAGATCATATTATCGTAGGCAACATCGTGGGTCATCGAGGGACTTATGATCTTTGCAATGATTTTTAATCGAGGGACTTTGCTAATGGGTACCTCCACATTCGAGGGACATGGCCTTATAAACGAAGGCAACCAAGAGAGGCGTACCCTAGGGGTGAGTGAGTGCGGGTGTGTTAGGTTCAAATATTTATCTTGAAGTTAGTGAGCTAGCGTTCAGTTAATTTATCTTTCCATACAATCCTAATTACTAGCAGTTAAAAATATACAGAAAATAAAGAGCAGGAATATAAAGTCCTACGCTATTACATGGCTTCGGGGAGGGGATTACAAATTTCCAAACAGGGATGAAACACCTACTATAATTATTACAATAAACTCGAATGGAGATTAAAGCGAAAATATACACAAAAATTAAAGAAAAATGCTTGTAAATGTCCATGAAGTAATCCAATGACTCAAGATGTGGTACCTCACAAAAACAAGAAAGTGTTAGTACGGAAATATTAAATAATGCTTAAATAAATACCAACAAATGTTAATTATAATTAACGGAAAAAAAATTGCCAATAAGCATGTTAAATTTAAAAAAAGAAAACAAACTATATATTCTTTTTAGTATTTTAAAATATTAAAATAAAAAATAAAATCTAATTCTAAATAAAATTATTTTTGTAGTAGTTGTTTTTTTATATTTTTTATAGTATTAGAAAAGTAAGTTATGTTAATATATTTTTTAATCTATCTAAGTCATATTAACATAGTTATACATATATTTATCTAACTAACACATATTAACAAAGTGATATGTTCTTTTTTTTTATGTATAGTATATATTTTAGTAAATTAAAGTGAACAACAACAATAGATAAATGTGAGCAATTATGCACAGCAAAATATCAGGAACGGTACACACCTTATTTCCCTATTTTGACTTTTCAACATATTAAACCAGCCACTGGATAATTGACACATGGCAAGCTATAATTTAAACACCATAACAACCATACATTAACATAGAGAGTAACAAATATTCAGATTTCTTTTCTTCTTCTTCGTTAAATCTCTCTCTTTTTTACTGTAAAATTTTCCAGATCCAAAACCAAATACGATCAAGCAAACCAAATACCCCAAGACCAATGTTAATCCCGCATAGATATAGTGTCTAACAACAACGAAAGTACCTGAATCGGAACAATCGCGGTGGCCACGTGGGGATGTCGACGGTAGTGCATGGCGGAGATCGATTCTGGCGGCCGTAATGGAGGCGCGACGGTCTTCGCGGTTGCGTCAAAGAGGACGCGGTGGCGTCTAGTCGGTGCTGCGACAGCTTTGAATCGGTACGAATCAACAGCGGTGCTTCGTCGGCGCATTGGATCTGGTTTCGTGAGTGTTGTACTTCCGAATCTGTTTTTATTTGTCTCTTTCTACTTTCTACAACAACAAAAAAAGAAGCATAAACTACATTGATGTTGTTAGTTTGTAAATGGTTAGAAATATGGTTTATTATTGCAAGTTGATGATGATGGCGGTGTTGGGAGTTTGTTTATCTTGCGGATAGAGTTTGTGTTTTGCAGGTGTGAAAGTGTTGTGTTGATGACAATATGTGGTTTGGTTTGTATTGGTATGTAGGGAAAGGTTAAAAACGTGTACGCAGAATAGGAGTGGAAATTGTTAGTTTTTGTGTGTTTGTACATGAATGGATGGTTGGCTTTTTTGTGCCTGTATTATTGTGTGTGAGAGGGGAGTATAAGGGTTCCCTCCTTGGTTTGGTCGTGAGTGTCCTCTCTTATAGAATTAGACAAGTCAATCTACTCACATTAAGACCTTTGTCTACCCAATTAATTCTTTTCAATTTTTTATGATTCTTGTCTTGAGCTTGTTTTGGAATACTAATGATTTTGTCGTGTAAGTGTTGGGAAGTGATAAAGAGGTTTGATTTTTTAATTTTTTATTTTAGTATCATAATAACTATAAAACTAAAATAAGAAATAACATCTAATAATAATTTTTTTGGTTTTTTTATGCTTTTTTTGAATAAAAAGTGGATAAAAGCGAATATAATACCTAAATATATAAAAACTTATTTTTGTGGTTTTTTTTTAGTAATAATTGAAAATAAAATTAAAACTAAAATTAGAAATAAATAAAAAGGGAAAACGTCAGAAATAAGATTCAAACCCGGGACCTCTCACTCTTATACCTCTTACTCTCAAATCCTTACCAACTGGACTATGTCACTTATTCGAAATAAAGATTACATTTGCAAATATATGAGGGTAAATTTTGGGGTATGACAGCTGCCCCTGTTCAATCTTCTTAAACCTGAGGATGTAGATTGGCTTGTTTGCCTATCGTAATCTGAAGGTGGAAGAGGATTGAACACTAAAATACCCAGAAATTTGCCCTTGCTGATGCAGGAACTTATGCCGAAGATGGGCTTAAAGATGCCATCAAGGTGTTGGTAGAATGTTATTGGGGATGGGCTTAAAGATGCCATCTGGTTTTTGATAGTATGAAAGTCAGAATGAGTCACACGTTAGACTGTATCCGAGTTCAGTGTATTGAGCGAAGTTTGCTGGAGATGGGTTTATGGATGCCATCCAGGTGTATGATGGGGATGGGCTTGAAGATGCCATCCAGTAGGTCATGCATTAGATTATTTTGAAGTGTTTGAGAAGTAGTTGTCTGAGTGTCGATCGGGTCATTACTGTTCGTAGTAAATGAATTAGATCTTTGAGAGTTGATCGTGTCAGCACTGTTCGTGGTAACTGAATTAAACTTTAGGGAATAGTTGATTGCATCCACACCGTTCGTGATGATGGAAGTATATCCTTGAAAGTAGATCGTGTCAGTACCGTTCGTAATACCTGAATTAGATCTTGGAAAGATGATCGTGTCTACACCGTTCATGATGATAGAATTAGATTCTTTAAAGGTCGATCGTGTCAGCACCGTTCGTAGTAACCGAATTAGATCTTGGAGAGATAATCGTGTCTACGTCGTTCGTGATGATAGAATTAGATTCTCTTGTCGTGTCAGCACCGTTCGTAATAACCGAATTAGACTAGGAAGGTCAGTGATCGTGTCTACACCGTTCGTGTTGACCGTGTCAGTACCGTTCGTAGTAACCGAATTAGATCTTTTGTCGTGTCAGTACCGTTCGTAGTAGCTGAATTAGACTTAGTTGGTCATTGATCGTGTCTACACCGTTCGTGATGATAGAATTAGATCTCTGAGCATTGACCGTGTCAGTACCGTTCGTAGTAACTGAATTAGATCTTTTGTCGTGTCAGTACCATTCGTAGTAGCTGAATTAGACTGGAAAGATCAGTGATCGTGTCTACACCGTTCGTGGTGATAGAATTAGATCTCTGAGCGTTGACCGTGTCAGTACCGTTCGTAGTAACTGAATTAGATCTTTTGTCGTGTCAGTACCGTTCGTAGTAGCTGAATTAGACTGGAAAGGTCAGTGATCGTGTCTACACCATTCGTGATGATAGAATTAGATCTCTGAGAGTTGATCGTGTCAGTACCGTTCGTAGTAACCGAATTAGATCTTTGAAAATGATCGTGTCATTACCGTTCGTGGTAAATGAATTAGATCTTTGAGCGTAGACCGTGTCAGTACCGTTCGTAGTAACTGAATTAGATCTTTGAAAGCGATCGTGTCATTACCGTTCGTGGTAAATGAATTAGATCTTCGAGCGTTGACCGTGTCAGTACTATTCGTAGTAGCTGAATTAGATCTTTTGTCGTGTCAGTACCGTTCGTAGTAGCTGAATTAGACTTAGTTGGTCATTGATCGTGTCTACACCGTTCGTGATGATAGAATTAGATCTCTGAGCATTGACCGTGTCAGTACCGTTCGTAGTAACTGAATTAGATCTTTTGTCGTGTCAGTACCATTCGTAGTAGCTGAATTAGAGTGGAAAGGTCAGTGATCGTGTCTACACCGTTCGTGGTGATAGAATTAGATCTCTGAGCGTTGACCGTGTCAGTACCGTTCGTAGTAACTGAATTAGATCTTTTGTCGTGTCAGTACCGTTCGTAGTAGCTGAATTAGACTGGAAAGGTCAGTGATCGTGTCTACACCATTCGTGATGATAGAATTAGATCTCTGAGAGTTGATCGTGTCAGTACCGTTCGTAGTAACCGAATTAGATCTTTGAAAATGATCGTGTCATTACCGTTCGTGGTAAATGAATTAGATCTTTGAGCGTTGACCGTGTCAGTACCGTTCGTAGTAACTGAATTAGATCTTTGAAAGCGATCGTGTCATTACCGTTCGTGGTAAATGAATTAGATCTTCGAGCGTTGACCGTGTCAGTACTATTCGTAGTAGCTGAATTAGATCTTTTGTCGTGTCAGTACCGTTCGTAGTAGCTGAATTAGACTTAGTTGGTCATTGATCGTGTCTACACCGTTCGTGATGATAGAATTAGATCTCTGAGCATTGACCGTGTCAGTACCGTTCGTAGTAACTGAATTAGATCTTTTGTCGTGTCAGTACCATTCGTAGTAGCTGAATTAGACTGGAAAGGTCAGTGATCGTGTCTACACCGTTCGTGGTGATAGAATTAGATCTCTGAGCGTTGACCGTGTCAGTACCGTTCGTAGTAACTGAATTAGATCTTTTGTCGTGTCAGTACCGTTCGTAGTAGCTGAATTAGACTGGAAAGGTCAGTGATCGTGTCTACACCATTCGTGATGATAGAATTAGATCTCTGAGAGTTGATCGTGTCAGTACCGTTCGTAGTAACCGAATTAGATCTTTGAAAATGATCGTGTCATTACCGTTCGTGGTAAATGAATTAGATCTTTGAGCGTTGACCGTGTCAGTACCGTTCGTAGTAACTGAATTAGATCTTTGAAAGCGATCGTGTCATTACCGTTCGTGGTAAATGAATTAGATCTTCGAGCGTTGACCGTGTCAGTACTATTCGTAGTAGCTGAATTAGATCTTGGAAAGTTGGAGATTTCGTTCATTTGTCTGTGCCTGTATCCTGCAATAGGTATAGTTATGCAATGTCATGATGCATGTATTATGTAATGAGTCCCTCAGAATAAAAGAGAAACTTTGTATGTTATGGATGAATTCATTATGAGGTAATGTATGCAATGTATGAATATGTTTATGCCATATGATATGTGAATATGATTTATGTTGTCTTTATTGAGAAAATAAATCTCTATGCCTTTGTGGTTTTGATGTCTGATCTTGTTTTGAAGATGCTCAGCTGGGAATTTATGATTCTTGCTTGGGGATAACCAGTAACTTGATGTACCCTGACTGGAGATAAAGATATTAGTAAGCCATGTTGGAGAAGAGCAACGTGTCGGAGAACCGGTGGTGTTGAAGATGTAAACTCTAGTGGGGAGCCATGTCTTTGTCGGGACGAGTATGTTCAAATATATCTTCTTTGAGGATTACTCTGTGGGGATATGATCTTGTGAACCCGGCTCTGTGGGGAGACATGGGTGTCTTGAAAATTGCCCCCAGTATTGTAGTAACTACCATTCGATTTAGGACACCCTACTGAGTATTGATCAAGCTGTCAAACTGGACTTGCATAGATTTGCCCCAGTTAGTAGGGACTTCGGAAAGATTCGCCTCGCGAGGACTTTATGAGATGTGCACTATGGGCGTCATGCCCCTCGTAATCATTGGCCCAGGACAATGCCCCATGTTGATTAGAAATAGACTAAGATTTACTTGGATACATGCCCCTGATTGTTTTTTTGCATCTTTGAGAGATTCTCGGAATCTTGACTTGATTGCCCCTGATGAATGAGATATGTCATGCCCCTTGTATATACAAGCTTTTGACTGACTGAGTCGGGCGTACGAGACGTCTCTGCAGCTTTATCTATCGGGGGACTTTCTGATATTCGTGCTATCATAAGCAACATGCCCCTGTATCATGAACTTAGGAATCATGCCTCTGGTTGATCAGGGTTGGAGGTAATTATAGTTGTGCTTGGGTGAAGGCTCCTGGTAATTTCAGCAGTTTTAAGAGATCCTTTGAAACTTGGCTTGATTGCCCCGAATATCTGAACGCTTAGTCCATGGGGTATTTCAACCGTTTTTGTGACCCTGAGGGTGATTATAATTTGAGATGTTCATGCTCGAACTCAACGGAGTTCCGAAGACAACTTGTCCCTTGAGAGGGTTAAACTTTTCATCTGCAGCTCATGATGGAAGTTTTCCTGGTGTCAAGTACTTGTTCATATGCAAAGAATGTTTAGTATGAGAAATATAAATCTAATGCAAAGTTCATGTTTGTCTTGAAATATATTTTTTTTTGAAAGGATGTCAAAACATCGATTTTTTGTGAAAAGTGGCGTGATACCAACTCAAATGTTTTAGCAAAACTCCTAGGAGTCGGTTTACCGTTTTCTCGTTATAGTATGCTTTCGAATTAACCCTGCTTCAATTAGGACTTTTGAGGGTTGTAACGTGGCCAGGTTAATGGTTTTAAAAAAAAAGGATTTTTAGGCTCAAAATTTTATTGGTGCCCACCCCCTTCGTGATGTTCTCCAACCTAAGTTCAGTTAACTTGACGCGAGAATTCATCCTTCAGGAGCAGCTTGAGATGTACGATTGAGGAATTGATGAGGTGTTTGGACATGGCAGTCACCTACCTTTTATTCTTAATGTCTGATCACACGATCTTGAATTTATAGACACGCGAATTTACCCCTTTTGTTGAGGATCTTTTTTGTTTCCCTAACTTTTGCCTGGGTAAATTCTTTTGAATTTCGAGTTTGAAGTCCAGCGGGATGCCCTAACTTTTGCCTAAGTCATTTGTTTTCAAGTTTGTTGACTTAGCGGGCTTTCTTTTCTCTCTTTCTTTTCGATTCATTTTTCTCTTTTTTTTTTTTGAACAAGTCGTATGAGACGTCTTCAATTTATTATCATTGGAAAGATTGTGACTGCCTCATTTCTTGGTTGACGAGGGATAGTCGTTGTTGTACCGTCATATTTTGACCTCCTATTGTGCGAGAGATGACCATTGCGGTCTCGACTTTTTCTCAACCTTTTGAAGGATAACCATTTTTGTTTCCTTAGGTGCGAGGTCCTGCTGAATTTTGAACACCCAATCAGGTTAACTGAACACTACCCTACCCCTAGGTTAAATGTGAGGGTTTTTTCGTATAGAAAAGAAACTCCTACTTCAAGGCTCAAAAGGGGTTGGCAAGGGATTAACTTCCTTATATCTCCAGTGTTTGGGAATTTGAAACAATGCCTGTACATCATCAACAGGGTTTTACTCGAAAGCACACCATTTGAGATTATTTGTATTATGTGTTCGTCATTCTCCCCTCAGAGTCATCATGCTTTATCATTGAGAGTTTGGTATCACAAGCAAATAAGAACATATTAGAGCGAGAGCGAATGAATTTTTTCAAGACAAACACATCCAAAGCATCGTTATTATAGTTCAAAAACAAACAAGTATTGCATATAGACAGTATTGAACAAGAACAAGAAAGATTACGCATGAAAATGCATGAGAAATTACGAATTGCCAACATTGAGGAGATTTTCTCCGTATGGACTTATTGCTTCAGAAGGTCCATTGAGTCGAGGGAGAACTTCAAATCTGGCCTGCAGGTGTGAATATGATAACCTTTGCATCAATCAGGTCTTATACCTTATCTCGGACTGGTTGGCAATTATCGATCGACTGACCAAGTGCCCCAGAGAGGAAACCAAACCAAGCGTTCGTATCTGAACTACAGATTACTTCTAAGAAGAAGATTCTGACGAAGCCACAAAGGAGTTGTAAGTATCAAGCTTTAGGGATTTGAGGTAGAAAATGAGAAGCTCGTTGTCTGGAAACCTGTTATGCAATGATATGTATGCAAATGCATATGCAATGCTTTCAAGGATTTTTTTGGAACCCAATTTGCAACATTGACATGTAGTTGCAGCTTTGTTGAAGAACTTCGACTTCCGTCTTTGAACGTCCTTCTTTAAGAATCAGGCTCACCATATCCAGTGGGTCACAGCGTCTGATTCGGGGTATGGTACTTTTGAGCTTAAAAGCATGTGGCTAAAGGAAAACAAATCCTCTTTCCTCTTGATAGGAACTGTACCCTTGAGTTTGAAGGCATCTGGCTAGAGGAAAATAAATCCTCTTGCCCATTGACAGAAGTTTATTCTACTTTCGAGTTTGAAAAGCATCTGGCTGGAGGAAAATAAATCCTCTTGCCCCTTGATATGAATTAAGGCTCTTGATAGTCCTTCCATAACAGTACCTGGGAATTATGCATCCTAAATACCAAAGATCCCTGAAAAGGTTAGTCAGCACATTATGTAAAAGCATAGGGTAGTACGGACAAGTAAGTCCTACAAACAAAACCTGCAAGGAGATCAAGTGGTTAGATAACAAACATGTCACACAAGAGTCCTTAGGTTTACAGCTTGCATGGAGTATGACCAGGTGATTACCCTTCCCCAAAGGTACTTCTAAGGATAAGGATGATATCAGCAACGGGTTCTACCAGTGACCCAGAATTGTCAGCCCCTTCTAAAGCACCATCGAACATGGTACATGCATACCACGCAATGATACTTTAGGAAGAAACCTATCTGAGCTGTAGTATCGGGTCGCAACCATAACTTGGCATGCACCAAGAATAGCCCTCCCACTACGTTCCTAAAAGTTAAGATGGGTTAAAGGTGACTAAAGGTCCTTGAGCTCCGACGCACCCAAAGATACATGCGTAAACCTCTCTCATGCAAAAGAGGTACACAATAACCAGTGGAGGCCTAACTCAAGTGCGAACTTCATATTGACCAATCCCAAGCATGCACAAGGGAGGTCTCCATGACTATGCCGCTCCTATCTTAAGGTGCACTCGAATCCGGGTATAGGATTCATCTTCCAAAGAAACTCAAGCAACCTGGAAAAGTAAAACAATCAAAACAAACAAATTGGTGATCTAAGCCCTAAGGTAAACCCCTCTTTTTATTTATCCCCAGCAGAGTCGCCAGTTCTGTAACTCGGTGAACTGACTTTTATTTTTATAAGCAACCAATGTTGCGGTGAGCATGAGTCGCCACCGACTTTTATTTTGTCCAATTTTAGGAAAGGTAAAAAGTACAGAAAAAGACCTTTTTAAAAAAAAAAAACGGGATCGGGGGGTAAGTTATGAAAAGGGAAGGTGCAAGCACCCTTTTCATCCGTAGTTATCTACGGGCTCTTAACTTGCTTAGCTCATATTGTTTGTTTGTTTTGAAAGGAGCATAAGGACTTTAGCATAAATGCGTAGCCTTAGTTTTTTTAAATGATATTGAAAAGATATTTTTATTGAGCTAGGCAGTTTAAGAGTACTACCCTATTTGACTGGTCTTTTTCTGTAAATTTTAAAGTTCCCAGGACTATCCATACTATATAGGAGTAGGTAGTCCTTGTTATATTGGACGTGCGGGTCATCGAGGTCGTTTGAAGGCAACAGGCAGAGGTACCTTTAGCAATATTCGAAGGGACAATCATTGTTTCGTAGGCAACCGTTCGAGGGACTAGATCATATTATCGTAGGCAACATCGTGGGTCATCGAGGGACTTATGATCTTTGCAATGATTTTTAATCGAGGGACTTTGCTAATGGGTACCTCCACATTCGAGGGACATGACCTTATAAACGAAGGCAACCAAGAGAGGCGTACCCTAGGGGTGAGTGAGTGCGGGTGTGTTAGGTTCAAATATTTATCTTGAAGTTAGTGAGCTAGCGTTCAGTTAATTTATCTTTCCATACAATCCTAATTACTAGCAGTTAAAAATATACAGAAAATAAAGAGCAGGAATATAAAGTCCTACGCTATTACATGGCTTCGGGGAGGGGATTACAAATTTCCAAACAGGGATGAAACACCTACTACAATTATTACAATAAACTCGAATGGAGATTAAAGCGAAAATATACACAAAAATTAAAGAAAAATGCTTGTAAATGTCCATGAAGTAATCCAATGACTCAAGATGTGGTACCTCACAAAAACAAGAAAGTGTTAGTACGGAAATATTAAATAATGCTTAAATAAATACCAACAAATGTTAATTATAATTAACGGAAAAAAAATTGCCAATAAGCATGTTAAATTTAAAAAAAGAAAACAAACTATATATTCTTTTTAGTATTTTAAAATATTAAAATAAAAAATAAAATCTAATTCTAAATAAAATTATTTTTGTAGTAGTTGTTTTTTTATATTTTTTATAGTATTAGAAAAGTAAGTTATGTTAATATATTTTTTAATCTATCTAAGTCATATTAACATAGTTATACATATATTTATCTAACTAACACATATTAACAAAGTGATATGTTCTTTTTTTTTTTATGTATAGTATATATTTTAGTAAATTAAAGTGAACAACAACAATAGATAAATGTGAGCAATTATGCACAGCAAAATATCAGGAACGGTACACACCTTATTTCCCTATTTTGACTTTTCAACATATTAAACCAGCCACTGGATAATTGACACATGGCAAGCTATAATTTAAACACCATAACAACCATACATTAACATAGAGAGTAACAAATATTCAGATTTCTTTTCTTCTTCTTCGTTAAATCTCTCTCTTTTTTACTGTAAAATTTTCCAGATCCAAAACCAAATACGATCAAGCAAACCAAATACCCCAAGACCAATGTTAATCCCGCATAGATATAGTGTCTAACAACAACGAAAGTACCTGAATCGGAACAATCGCGGTGGCCACGTGGGGATGTCGACGGTAGTGCATGGCGGAGATCGATTCTGGCGGCCGTAATGAAGGCGCGACGGTCTTCGCGGTTGCGTCAAAGAGGACGCGGTGGCGTCTAGTCGGTGCTGCGACAGCTTTGAATCGGTACGAATCAACAGCGGTGCTTCGTCGGCGCATTGGATCTGGTTTCGTGAGTGTTGTACTTCCGAATCTGTTTTTATTTGTCTCTTTCTACTTTCTACAACAACAAAAAAAGAAGCATAAACTACATTGATGTTGTTAGTTTGTAAATGGTTAGAAATATGGTTTATTATTGCAAGTTGATGATGATGGCGGTGTTGGGAGTTTGTTTATCTTGCGGATAGAGTTTGTGTTTTGCAGGTGTGAAAGTGTTGTGTTGATGACAATATGTGGTTTGGTTTGTATTGGTATGTAGGGAAAGGTTAAAAACGTGTACGCAGAATAGGAGTGGAAATTGTTAGTTTTTGTGTGTTTGTACATGAATGGATGGTTGGCTTTTTTGTGCCTGTATTATTGTGTGTGAGAGGGGAGTATAAGGGTTCCCTCCTTGGTTTGGTCGTGAGTGTCCTCTCTTATAGAATTAGACAAGTCAATCTACTCACATTAAGACCTTTGTCTACCCAATTTTTTTTTTTTGAAGAACCAAAGCAAACTTTATTAAACATAACAGCATAAGGTATGCTTAGCATAGTTACACCAGTACATACAGACCTAACAGTTCCACTGCAAAAAACATCCTGATACATGAAATCTAAAACACTACCCATCCCCATGTCCAACACCAAACCAACACCTTATCTTAAATACTCTCCCAACCTTAATGCCTCTGCACATTCTACAGCAGATTCTTTTTCAGTACTCAAACACTTAGTGATAGCATACCGCATCCGGCCACGTAACACAACACAACCAACATCAGCATCTTGAATAGCTGCAGATAACAAGTTTCAACAGGGCCTTTAGCATAATGATATGTCATAAACTCCTTAACAAAAACATCTCACTATACTGCTGAATTTTCTCCTGCGGGCAGTTCTTTCAAATGACCGGTCAGACTAGATCACAGTATCGCCAGCAACAGCATTCTTGCCATTTGAAAAGTCCTAAAGGTGAGATACATCAGAAAACCACGAAGAGCATAATTAACATTGCGAACCGCCCATGTTCCGCCTATCCCTCGCACGCCTGGGCTCAAAACCGTCTCTGGTTACACCCTGTGAAGCTATTCTCCTTTCCCAAATATTGCCGAGGCTACACACCAGCAGACCAATTATAAAACGCCTCATTACTCCGCGAACGATTGCTCCAGCTGATACCTCTGGACTTTACGAGAATGTGGTCACCGAATCCAAGACGAAATAACCTATCGCAAGTAGATTATACTACAGACACCACCAGACTCAACATAAGTACTGCACTGTATATGACCCTCTGAGAAAACGTCACTTCTCCCTATCTCCCTTAATCATTCCCTACCCAACCGATGCATTCTTTTGGGTTTGTAATCCATTGGTTTAACGCATATATGAATCCTGTTACTTTTGCCTTTAGCCACCTCCAAGCGATCACCTGAATATCTTCAATACAAGAGAAATTGGACCGCAATGTTGATCTGAATGTCTTCTCATTCCTCCTTTTCCAAATGATCCATATACTTGCAAACCAAATGACATCAAATTTCTCTCTAAGCACTCTGCCACCATTGCTCAAACCTGCAAAATGAGTAAAATTTTGTATAGCAGAATTGTGAGAAACATAAGTGAAGCCCAACCATCTTAGGACCTCGCTCCATGCGACCAAAGCTGCAGGACATTCGAAGAAAATGTGTTCAACATTTTCCTCTCTCCCACAGCCGTAAGGGCATGAATTTTGAGATTCGACTAAGATCCCCCGCTTCACTAAGTTCACTCTAGTTGGTATTTTGTTTTGCCAAACTCTCCATACCAGAACCGAAACTTTTAACGGAACATATCTGTTCCATACAGCCGCCAACTCTTTGTTAACCTCTATGGAATCTATCAGCCCTTCCATGATCACTTGATACGCTTCCTTGACCGAATACTCCCCCTTATGCCAAGTCCATTTGTCTTTGACATTAATCCTAAATGAAATTCTACTAGCCAGATCTTTAATTTCCTCTTCACTCTTAGAATTTTCCCCTTCAAGCCTACCATCCCATCCTCCTTTCCAGATCGATCTCCCATTCTCTATCATAATTGCCTCACCAACTGAAATTTCATTCTCCTTCGACATCTTGTACAAGCTATGGTATTTATCTTTCAGTCTTACACCTTCCAGCCACGGGTCCTTCCAGAAATATGTTTCTTTTCCATTTCCTACTACTTTAGCCAAATTGTTATCAAACCATCTATCCCAACCCCTTCCTTCTTCTTTGTCCAGGATGTGCAAATCTCTCCACCATAGGGAACTAAATTTGTCAACCTTCTCCTCTCCTTGTCCACTTACCCCATACTTACACTCCAGTATTTTGACCCACATAGCTTTCTTCTCATTCAGCAACCTCCACTTCCATTTACCTACTAATGCTAAGTTAAACGCCTTTAAGTTTTTTAACCCCAATCCACCTTCTTCCTTTTTCCGACAGATTTTTCCCCACTGGACCCAACTAATTTTCCTCTTTTCCAACCCCCCACCCCATAAGAAATTCTTAAACATAGATTCCAGTTTGAGAATAATACTTGTAGGTGCCTTGAAGAAAGATAGATAATATAACGGCAATGCATACAACACTGTTTTCAGCAGAATAATGCGACCCCCAATTGAGAGATGTTTGTTATTCCATGAAGCCAACCTACCTCTAACCGTGTCTATCACCGGTTTCCACACTCCTTCCCTACGGTGATTACCTCCAATATATATACCTAAATATTTAAACGGAAATCCTCCCACCTTACAATTGAGAACTGATGCCGCTTCCTCCAGCCACTCCTGCGAGGTGTTAATACCGACTAGTAGACTCTTATGGAAGTTCACTTTCAGCCCAGAGACTATTTCGAATAACTGAAGAGTTGCTTTAATTGCCCACACGTTCTTCCAACTCCTTTTGCCTACAATAATAGTATCGTCCGCAAATTGTATATGAGACACGTGCAAATCCTCATTTCCAAACCCGTACCCCTCAAAAAGGTTCCTCTGGACGTTGTTCTCCATCATAATGTTTATACCTTCTGCCGCTATAAGGAATAAGAACGGGGATAACGGATCCCCTTGCCTCAATCCTTTTCCCATCAATATTTCTTCGGTAGGGCTTCCGTTGATTAACACAGAGACAGACGCTGAACGCACACATTCTTTAACCCAACTCCTCCACTTTAGACTGAACCCCATTTTTTCCATCATGAAATCAAGGTAATTCCAATCCACTGAATCGTACGCTTTTTCAAAATCCGCTTTAAATAGAATGGCTTCACGTTTCCTCCTCTTTGCGTCATCAACCAACTCGTTGGCTATAATGATGCAGTCCCCAATCTGTCGACCCTCCAGAAAGGCGAACTGAGAATCTGAAATTACTTTATGCATCACCGATTTCAACCTATTTGCAAGAAGTTTAGATAACACTTTGTACATGCTCCCAATTAGAGAGATAGGCCTAAACTCTGTTAGCTTCACTGGATTCTCCACCTTCGGGATCAAAGTGATGAAAGAGCTATTAATCCCTTTTGCCAGCCTACCATTCGAATGGAATTCTAAAATGAACCTGAGGAAGTCCCCTTTTAACATCTCCCAAAAATCCTTAATGAAACCAAAATTAATACCATCAGGACCGGGACTCTTAGTGTTATCGCAATCCCACACCGCTTTTTTTTACCTCTTCCTCTGTGAAACCTGCTATAAGTCTGACGTTGTCCTCTTGGTCAATCTTCTTGAACTCGAAGTCTCTAAGAGTTGGCCTATGCGTCTTACTTTCTCTAAACACCCTTGAGAAATGCTCAAACACCTCTGTTTTTATCTCTTGGACACCGGACAGAATTGCATTATCTGTTTTTAAACACAAGATCTCATTCCTTTTCCTCCTAGATACCATACACCGATGGAAAAAAGATGAGTTCGCATCTCCCTCCCGAAGCCATCTCATTCGGGATTTTTGCCAGCATATGCTTGTCTTCATTCTAGATAAGGAATACAATTGGGTCGAAGCCTCCCTCTTTTCTTTTATCTCCTCACTAGATAGATCATCCACTTCTCCTTTACGTTCGAGCTCATTTAACAACTTTTTAGCTCCTTCGATTCTTTCGTCAATGTTTGCCACATGTTTCTTGCTCCATTCTTTAAGATAACCCTTAATCAATTTAAATTTTTCTTTCAGAACAAATCCTCCCCAACCATGAACCTCCAACGATTTCCATGTTTCTTCAACATACTTATGATATCCATCCAGCTCCTTCCAGCACTCGAACATACGAAAGGGCTTCGGTCCCCAACTTACCACTTTATCGCATATCATGATGGGGCAATGGTCAGATAGCCCTTTGGCCAAACACCATTGCTGACAATTCGGCCACTGCTTCATCCATTCCTCCGATAATAAAAACCTATCAATTCGGCTCATAGATTTCCCTTCCAAATTGGACCAAGTAAATTGCCCACCTCTTAATGGTAAGTCCACTAGTCCAGCCTCCGAGATGAATTCTTCGAAATCCTCCATTTCCTCTCTTCTATGAAATGCTCCTATCCCTTTCCTTTCCTCTTCTGATCTAATCGCGTTAAAATCTCCCATCACACACCACCTTGCATCTGGATTTGCATCTAAAATATTAGTTAGCTCCTTCCAAAGTCTCCTCTTACCGTTGGAATCACAAGGCGCGTAAACATTCACCATTATCACACTAATCCCCTCAATCCCCCAGCACCCTTTCACACCAATGAAATGTTCGCCATAAATTTCTGCATGTTTCTTGAATGACGTAGAATTCCACAGCATCAACAACCCCCCAATCTCCCTACTGCTGATTTGTACAATGACCCACAATTATCATCTCCCCACACAATTTTACACGTCTTCTCTTCCACCTCCCCCATTTTTGTTTCTTGAATACCTATTACATCTGGGCAATTTTTCCGAATTATCTGGGATATCTCCTTCTTTTTCACAGCCCCACCTAAGCCTCTGATATTGTAACTAATAACCTTCATACTTACACACTTGCTCCCTAACCCCTTCACACAATCCTTCTGGATCACACTCTATTTCTTCCCTCCCTTCTTATCTTTTTTTGCATATTTCTTATCTCTCTCTTCGTTCAAAGATAACAACCTCCGAACATCTTCTTCCTCCCCATCATAATGAACCCCTATTTTCTTACCGAACTCCCAGACTCCATTGGCAATATCCTTAACCTCTCCATGTGCCTCTACCCATGCCTTAATTTCATCTCCGCAAGCTTTATGATTAGAGTAGGAAGGTTTTACCTTCTTCTTTTCCTTCAGTTTTCTTCCTGAGAGCTCCACCCTCTGCAATCTTCTTTTCCTCTTCTCAATTATGATAGACTTCCTTTTTTTTCTCCTTTCTTTGGCCCCTGTATCCTGAATAGAATGATTTTTCTCAGCTTCCGCTGCTCCTTCTTTGGAATTTACAGAATTCATCACATGATTTGTCTTCGGATTGGAAATATTATTCGTGTCATCATCCATCGTTGGCTCCTCAAGGTCTATAATCGCCGCATGTCGACCCCCTCTATTGAACGAAGAAACTGACACTATTTCTCCCCCCGATCGGACTTGGGTCTGGATCAAACAACCTTGGTTAATACCCTCAAAGTGATCCATATCATTACTACCCTCACTACTATTTTCCTCATTATTGTATTCTCCCAATAAGTTGTCTAATTTGCCCATATCTATCGTCTGATGGGCTTCTTTAGCCAAACTCTCTTCATCTGGGCCCACTTGACTCAAATTTCTTGCTACTTCCATTTGGGCCAACAACTGTTTCTAGGGCCCAATAGGAGTAAAATGGCTTAGGATTAAATGTTCTACATTGCTCTCCTCGACACCTTTGGTATTCTCCACGTTTTCAGATTCTTCCATCCTTTCCCCTTCCATTCTCTTTCCTAGGGTCCCATCATTACCATGTCTCTGATTGTTGGGAATGACAAAGCCTGCATCTTCCGCCGCCAATTCATGATGGCTCATAATTGCCTCGAAATTGTTTTCAAACTCTACCTGATCCTCGACCTCTTCCTCTTCCATCTCCTTCCTAAACGGGATTTCGACCTCCATGTCCGTCTCTTCGTCACTGTCCGAATTTTCTATGTTTTCTTTTCCCTGTATATGCACATCTAATGGACACATGAACGCCTCTTCTTCCAACTTGATATTAAAGATGTGGCCATCAATCATGACTTGAACTACTTTGTTTATGCTTTCCATTGAATTTGTTCTTATCAAGCATCTAGCAGCGTCCAACCTTTTCTTCTTCTCTGTGTTATTATCCATCAATAATAGCGAACCTCTACTGATACATACTTTTTCAAAAAACTTCCGGTTCCACGCATGAATTGGAACTCCATAAACTTTGATCCAAGTAACTCTCCCACTCATGACTGCTTTCGGATACCATTTATCCAGTCTAACAAACCAATGCTGGAAGAATTCTTTGGCATCCTTCACCAATGAATCAAAATCCTCCTCTTCATGTACTTTGATAAAAACTTTATCCCCACCCATGGGGATTATTTCAAGAGAAAGAATCCCTACATCCATGATTTTTTGTTGGAGCAAGGATACCTCGTCGATATTATGGACTTTTCCTACGTATCCTTTTTCCGCCCACCTGATGTCTTCTTCATCTGCCGTGTAACTCAGTCCCTTCCACCCTTCATTGATATCATTGCTCCTCGTACGATACATAACATCTATCTTTTTATCCCTCTTCACCACCTGCGCATAGCTAGTATCTTGTACTCGGAGATTCCTTACGTACCCCTCCTGACGTTCATTACTCCTGCGAGTCTCTCCACTTTTGCGACCTCCCTTTGACTCCCTTACTTCTCCCTTTCTCAGTGTATCACCACTCTCCCCTCCATGAGTCCTCCCTCTTGTTGTCTTGGTCCTTTCCCGCTGAAATCTAGAGACGTTTGCCCACACTTTATATGTTCCAAACCATGTATTTCTGAGTTGATCCTCTAGACGTTGTTCATCTCTTACCCCTGCGAACCTAGCAAATCCAAATAGTTTCCCTTCCTTATTTTTCTTCTAGGGAACAAAAAGATCTACTAAGTCACCATTTCGTCCAAATTGACTCCTTAACTCTGTCAAAGAAATGCCGTCTGGAAAGTTAGTGAAATAGCACGTCGTAATATCCTCGCGTCCACCGTTCTTGTCGCTCTCCCGTCTGTACCCCTTATTCTTTTTATGGCTCACATAAATCCACCCTGATTCTTTGTTGTGTTTCTTCTCTCGCTCTCTCTAAATTCTCTCTCTCGCTGCTCTCTCCATATTCTCTCTTTTCTACCAGTACAGTATTTATTTGTCTTTTGTCTACCCAATTAATTCTTTTCAATTTTTTATGATTCTTGTCTTGAGCTTGTTTTGGAATACTAATGATTTTGTCGTGTAAGTGTTGGGAAGTGATAAAGAGGTTTGATTTTTTTAATTTTTTTTTTTAGTATCATAATAACTATAAAACTAAAATAAGAAATAACATCTAATAATAATTTTTTTGGTTTTTTTATGCTTTTTTTGAATAAAAAGTGGATAAAAGCGAATATAATACCTAAATATATAGAAACTTATTTTTGTGGTTTTTTTTAGTAATAAGTGAAAATAAAATTAAAACTAAAATTAGAAATAAATAAAAAGGGAAAACGTCAGAAATAAGATTCAAACCCGGGACCTCTCACTCTTATACCTCTTACTCTCAAATCCTTACCAACTGGACTATGTCACTTATTCGAAATAAAGATTACATTTGCAAATATATGAGGGTAAATTTTGGGGTATGACAACAAGGATTATTAGTCGAAGATTCATGTCAATATTTGAGTGAGATAAAATTTTACAAATATGAGTAAAAATAATATTTAAGTGTGACTTGGGATTACATTTATATAGTGAAAACAATCATAATTGTTTTTAGTTTGTCGGTCGTAGTATGCAGTGACCGTTGAATATAAATCAACAATTATGATGGACGGGAAGTTGTGTTTCTCTCCGGTGCCCATGAATGAGGATCAACATGTACGTTGGTGTTACACACACTCTTATTAAATTAAGCCTATCATATCAGCTTTGAAGTTAGGATTGTTTATGTAGAAAACAATGAGGTCGATTCAGGAATATGAACGGTTGAGAAGATAGACCATTGAAAACATATCCCGAAAAGATAGGGATATACGGTGGTGTTGAGTGAGAGTAGTTAACATAGGGAACATGCACATTCAATGCACTTTGTGCAATAGAATGTTGGAAGTGACCTTTTATCTTCTGAATAATTGAGATTATTAAACTTGGTGCTTTTTCATGCCTATAAAGCGAGAACTAAAGACTTAATTTGTCTTTTTTTCTTTGTTCATTTATGAGTTTTCAATCTTGTTTGAATATGACAAACCCAAGAATCTCGGATTTAGGTATTCCCCTTATAGACCTTAGTGATGTAGCTAACATTGATTTAGTACTAAACAAGTGGTGGTAAATCCATATGACATGGAGCCTTACCCCACTCGTGTCTAGAGAGAGCTCCCTTTGTTAGTCATTTGCCTGTTGTTAAGATTTTTGGAGTTTAAATCGTTTTGCCTGAATTGTCCAGATACCTACATTTTTTTATTGGAAAGATGCTTCAATTAATCAAACAGAGGGATACAAGTTATGCCAGGTTCTGTTACCAAGAGCCCTAGCAAAACCAACAAGTTCATGGGCTTCAGCAATATATGCCCTTCTAACAAACCTAACAGAAACAAAATTAAGCACAGAGAGATAAAATTTACAGTCCTCAACAAGAAAAGAAATATCAGCAAAGACCGTGTGGCCATGGATACAATCCGCCACCGAAAGGGAGTCCGTTTGGATAATGACATTCTCCCATTTAAAATGCTCCACCAGTTCCAGTCCCCACCTCACGCCCATTGCTTCAGCCACAATGACAGGGGACAGAAATGTGTTGTTTCTTGCAAGCGCTAAAGCACACCGCACCCGACGAATCTTTCACCATGCACCCCCAGCCCGTCGAACCATCCGAAAAGCACCCTGCATCAATTGACACAACAAACTCCGCTCCCGAAGGGACATTCAAAACCTGCTCTATCCCATCAGCCTCACGAGTGCCACTCATGTCAAGGAATTCTACAGTCATAGCCAAGGCATTCTTCGCCACTTCCAAAGGAGTAAAAGGTTTATGCTGGAGCAGGAGAGAGTTTCTCGCCTGCCAAATTTTCCAAACTGTGGCACATGCCAAAACCAAGCCTCTATCATCAGAGCATCTAAACCAGTTCAGAAGCCACTCCCTAACCCCAGTGTTATTAGGAATGTAGAACCCCAAGGAAGGAGCAAACCAGACCAGCTTTACGATGTTGCAGTTTAGAAAGAGATGGTTCTCCGATTCGCAGGTAGAAAAGCATAGCGGACAACAAGGGTCAATGGGCATACCTTTCTTAATCAAGTTTGTTCTGACTGGGAGGATTCCTTTCACCAAACGCCAAAGAAAATTCTTCATAGCATTGGGGAGCCGGAGCTTCCAAATCCCTTTCCACAACAATCTATCCCTGTTGATAGAGGGTTCAACAAAATCTCTTCTCTTAACCACCCCAATGTGGTGGTAAGCCGATTTGACCGAGAAATCATCGTCTTTTTCCAGCGTCCAAATAACTCTGTCCTCCAGTATGTTAGAACAAGATTTGTTCTGATCAATATTCTTAGTTTTGATGATAACAAGGATATGAATTTTGTGTGAGATAATGTGGTACTCTAATACATTGCAATTTCCCTTTCAGAAAATATATAAAGAGTATGCACAAATCAGCGCTCAGAAGCTTTGTCTCAGAAGGTTCAGCATGCAACATCAGAACATGGTCTGGCAAGACATCAAAAGATGGTCAAGGCAGAATCAGAACATGGGTCTATGGAAGCATCAGAAGAACTTGAGATCAGAAGCAGAAGCACTGAAGTTCTCAGGGTATCACGCTCAGAAGCACTTCAAGGTCAGAAGTCAAGAAGATGCTATGCACCAAGCTGTTTGACTCTGATGATATTCAAATATTTTATTCACAAACATCATATCAGAAGAAAGTACAAGTGGCAGGCTACGCTGACTGACAAAAGGAACGTTGGAAGCTATTAAAGGCAACGTCAGTAGACACAGCGTGAACAAGGCTCGAGGTAGTTGACAAAAGCGTGAAACATTAAATGCAATGCTGTACGGAATACGCAAAGCATTAAATGCGCCCGACGGTCATCTTCTCAAACGCCTATATATATGAAGTTCTGATGAGAAGCAAGGTGAACAACAACAACAACTCTAAACCAAATTCTATGAATATTAACTTACTGAAACGCTATTCAATTAAAAGCTCAGAAACTTCATCTTCATCAAAGCTCACTACATTGCTGCTGTAATATATTAGTGAGATTAAGCTTAAACGTTAAGAGAAATATCACTGTTGTGATTATAGCTTTTAAGAAGCATTGTAAAACTCTTATTTGATTACATTAATTTGTAAGTAACTAGAGTGATCAAGTGTTGATCAGAATACTCTAGGAAGTCTTAGCTTGTGTCTAAGCAGTTGTAATTAGAGTGATCACGTGGTGGTCAGGATACTCTAAGAAAGTCTTAGCTTGTGTCTAAGCATTTGTTCCTAGAGTGATCAGGTTGTGATCAGAATACTCTAGAAGACTTAGTCGTGGGCTAAGTGGAAAACCATTGTAATCTGTTACGATTAGTGGATTAAATCCTCAGGTGAGGTAAATCACTCCGCGGGGGTGGACTGGAGTAGTTTAGTTAACAACGAACCAGGATAAAAATAACTGTGCAGTTTATTTTTATCGTTCAAGTTTTTAAGACTACACTTATTCAACCCCCCCCCCCCCCCCCTTTCTAAGTGTTTTTCTATCCTTCAATTGGCATCAGAGCGCCGGTTCTAAGGTGCAAGCACTTAACCGTGTTTAGAAAAGATTCAGGAAGAGAAAAACGCTTCAGTAAAAGATGGCTGGTGAAACTCAAACATCTACATCTGGCTCAGCTGAGCAATACTACAATGGTAATGGTAACAATGGTTACACCAGACCACCAATATTCGATGGTGAAAACTTTGAGTATTGGAAAGATAAATTAGAAAGTTACTTTCTTGGTCTGGATGCTGATCTATGGGATCTTCTGTTGGATGGTTACAAACATCCTGTTAAAGCTACTGGTGTAAGGCTCACGAGAAGCGAAATGAATGATGATCAAAAGAAAGATTTCAAGAATCATCACAAATGCAGGACTGTTTTGCTGAATGCTATCTCTCATGCTGAGTATGAGAAGATATCTAACAGGGAAACGGCCCATGACATATATGAGTCCTTGAAGATGACTCATGAAGGAAATGCTCAAGTCAAGGAGACCAAAGCTCTTGCACTAATCCAGAAGTATGAAGCCTTCAAGATGGAGGATGATGAAGACATTGAAAAGATGTTTTCAAGATTTCAAACTCTGACTGCTGGATTGAGAGTTCTCGACAAAGGCTACACCAAGGCTGATCATGTAAAGAAGATCATCAGAAGTTTTCCCAGAAGATGGGGCCCAATGGTGACTGCATTCAAGATTGCGAAGAATCTGAATGAAGTTTCTTTGGAAGAGCTGATCAGTGCCCTGAGGAGTCATGAGATTGAACTTGACGCTAATGAACCTCAGAAGAAAGGTAAGTCTATTGCTTTAAAATCTAATGTTAAAAAATGCACTAACGCTTTTCAGGCTAGAGAAGAAGATCCTAAAGAATCAGAATCTGAAGAAGAAGATGAACTGTCCATGATCTCCAGAAGGGTAAACCAACTCTGGAAGAGCAAGCAAAGGAAGTTCAGAGGCTTCGGAAGTTCAAAGAGATTTGAACGAGGAGAATCTTCTGGTGACAGAAGATCTGACAAGAAGAAGGCTGTCTGCTATAAGTGCAATGAGCCTGGACATTACAAGAACGAGTGTCCAAAACTTCAGAAGGAGAATCCCAAGAAGAAGTTTCATAAGAAGAAAGGTCTTATGGCAACATGGGATGATTCTGAATCAGAATCAGAATCAGACTCTGAAGGAGAGCAAGCCAACTTTGCGCTAATGGCTACAGAAGATGATGGATCAAAATCTACATCAGAATCAGATTCTGAAGAGGTATTTTCTGAACTATCTAGAGAAGAGTTAGTTTCCAGTTTAACAGAACTTCTGGAACTCAAGGCTCATCTCAGTATCAAATACAAAAAGCTGAAAAAGCAGTTTGAATTTGAAACTAAGAAGCTGGAACTGGAAAATTCTGAACTGAAGGAAAAAGTTTTAAATCTATCCAAAGATAGTGGATCTCCTTCTGAAACAGAAAAATCCATTCCTAGCATAAATCATATTCTGAAAGAATATGACTCGAGCTTCAGAAAGTTCTTATCTAGGAGTATTGGCAAAAGTCATCTTGCTTCTATGATATATGGTGTTTCTGGAAACAAAAGGTTTGGTTTTGGCTATGAGGGTGATACCTCACATAAATTTGAACCTATTGATGATATGAAGATCACATACAAGCCATTGTATGATCAGTTCAAATATGGTCATGCACATGATATTAGGCTCACTTCACATGCACAGAAGTTTAACACTGTTCACACCAAGAAGCTTGTGACACATCCTAAGAAATATCATGCTGACAAACCTAAAGAATATCATGTTGTTCCTCCTGTTAAATATTTTGCTAAACCCAAGTTCAATCAGAACTTGAGGAGAACTAACAAGAAAGGACCCAAGAAATTGTGGGTACCTAAGGAGAAGATAATTTTTGATGCAGATATCCTTGGCGGCAAAGAGGACAGAAAGCAAAATATCATGGTACCTGGACTCTGGGTGCTCGCGACACATGACGGGAAGAAGGTCTACATTCCAAGACCTGGTGCTTAAACCAGGTGGAGAAGTCAAGTTTGGAGGAGATCAGAAGGGCAAAATCATTGGCTCTGGAACCATAAGTCTTGGTAACTCTCCTTCCATAACTAATGTACTTCTTGTAGAAGGATTAACGCATAACTTATTGTCCATAAGTCAATTAAGTGACAATGGTTATGACATAATCTTCAATCAAAAGTCTTGCAAGGCTGTAAGTCAGAAGGATGGCTCAATCCTATTTACAGGCAAGAGGAAGAACAACATTTATAAGATTGATCTTTCTGATCTTGAGAAGCAGAAGGTGACTTGTCTTATGTCTGTTTCTGAGGAGCAATGGGTCTGGCACAGAAGATTAGGACATGCTAGTTTGAGAAAGATTTCTCAGATTAACAAACTAAATCTGGTCAGAGGACTCCCTAATCTGAAATTCAAATCAGATGCTCTTTGTGAAGCATGTCAGAAGGGCAAGTTCTCTAGACCTGCATTCAAGTCTAAGAATGTTGTTTCTTCCTCAAGGCCGTTAGAACTCTTACACATTGATCTGTTTGGCCCAGTCAAAACAGCATCTGTCAGAGGGAAGAAATATGGATTAGTCATCGTTGATGATTATAGCCGCTGGACGTGGGTAAAGTTCTTGAAACACAAGGATGAGTCTCATTCAGTGTTCTTTGAATTCTGCACTCAGATTCAATCAGAGAAAGAGTGTAAAATCATAAAGGTCAGAAGTGATCATGGTGGCGAATTTGAGAACAGATTCTTTGAGGAGTTCTTCAAAGAAAATGGTATTGCCCATGATTTCTCTTGCCCCAGAACTCCACATCAAAATGGAGTTGTAGAGCGAAAGAATAGGACTCTACAAGAAATGGCCAGAACCATGATCAATGAAACCAATACGGCTAAGCATTTCTGGGTAGAAGTAATTAACACTGCATGCTATATTCAGAATAGAATCTCTATCAGACCTATTCTAAATAAGACTCCTTATGAATTGTGGAAGAACAGAAAGCCCAACATTTCATATTTCCATCCTTTTGGATGTGTATGTTTTATTCTGAATACTAAAGATCATCTTGGTAAGTTTGATTCCAAAGCACAAAAATGTTTCCTTCTTGGATATTCTGAACGCTCTAAAGGCTACAGAGTATACAATACTGAAACATTGATTGTAGAAGAATCAATCAATATCAGGTTTGATGATAAGCTTGGTCTTGAAAAACCAAAGCAGTTTGAGAATTTTGCAGATTTTGATATTGATATATCAGAAGTTGAAGAATCAAGAAGCAAAGCTGCAGAAGTTGGCAGTCTCAAAAGCAATGGATCAGAAGATCAAGTTGCTGCATCTTTAGAGAATCTTAGGATTTCTGAAGAACCAACTATCAGAAGATCACCTAGACTTGCCTCAGCTCATTCAGAAGATGTGATCCTTGGAAAGAAAGATGATCCCATCAGAACAAGGGCATTCCTTAAGAACAATGCAGAATGTCAATTAGGTCTTGTTTCTTTGATCGAGCCAACTTCTGTTGATCAAGCTCTAGAAGATCCAGACTGGATAATTGCCATGCAAGAAGAACTAAATCAGTTTACAAGGAATGATGTATGGGACTTGGTTCCTAGACCAAAAGGATTTAACATCATCGGTACTAAGTGGGTTTTTAGAAACAAGCTAAGTGAGAAAGGTGAAGTGGTAAGAAACAAAGCCAGACTGGTTGCTCAGGGTTATAGTCAGCAAGAAGGGATTGATTATACAGAAACCTTTGCACCAGTGACCAGGTTAGAATCTATTCGTCTATTAATTTCTTTTGCCACTCAACACAACATCACTCTTTATCAGATGAATGTCAAGAGTGCCTTCTTAAATGGTTATATAGATGAAGAAGTTTATGTTCACCAACCTCCTGGTTTTGAAGACTCCATGTCTCCAAATCATGTTTTCAAATTAAAGAAATCATTATACGGACTGAAACAAGCTCCCAGAGCTTGGTATGAACGTTTGAGTTCTTTCCTTCTGGAAAATGATTTCACTAGAGGAAAAGTGGACACTACTCTCTTTTGTAAAACATTTAAAAAGGATATTTTAATTTGTCAAATATATGTTGATGATATTATCTTTGGAACATCTAATGCTACACTTGGAAAGGAGTTTGCTGAGTCTATGCAGGCTGAATTTGAAATGAGCATGATGGGAGAACTCAAGTATTTCCTTGGGATTCAAATCAACCAAACTTCCGATGGAACCTATGTTCATCAAACGAAGTATGTGAAAGAACTTCTGAAGAAGTTTAATCTTTCTGAAAGCAAAGAAGCCAAAACTCCTATGCATCCAACATGTGTACTGGGTAAGGATGAGGTAAGTAAGAAGGTAGATCAGAAGTTGTACAGAGGTATGATTGGATCTCTTCTATATCTAACTGCTTCTAGACCTGACATTCTCTTTAGTGTTTGTTTGTGTGCTCGATTCCAATCAGATCCAAGAGAATCTCATTTAACAGCGGTTAAGAGAATTCTAAGGTATCTGAAAGGTACTACTAATGTTGGTTTAGTTTACAGAAGATCTAAAGATTACAACTTAGTAGGATTTTGTGATGCTGACTATGCTGGAGATAGAATAGAAAGAAAGAGCACTTCTGGAAGTTGTCAATTTCTTGGAAGTCATCTGATCTCATGGTACAGCAAGAAGCAAGCTACTATTGCCCTCTCAACAACAGAAGCAGAATATGTTGCTGCTGCTGGTTGTAGCACACAAATGCTCTGGATGAGAAGTCAGCTGGAAGATTATCAGATATATGAGAGTAACATTCCTATTTTCTGTGATAATACTTCTGCTATATGTTTATCTAAGAATCCTATTTTACATTCAAAAGCTAAACATATTGAGATTAAACATCATTTCATAAGGGACTATGTTCAGAAGGGTGTTATATCTTTAAACTTTGTGGATACAGACCATCAATGGGCTGATATCTTTACAAAACCCCTTGCTGAAGATAGGTTTAAGTTCATTCTGAAGAATATCAGTATGGATTTATGCCCAGAATGAGAAGATGAGAAGATCTTATGTATGAGTATCTTTTGAAATGAAATTGGATTTTTTTAAGAAGTTCTGATTGAAATCAATTAGAAATTGTGATTCAGTTATTACTAACATTTCATTGTCTAAGTTGATTCAGAATCTCTTTAAAAGCAAAGCAGCTGTAACTGGCTATCCAGATGGTAAACACGTGTTCACTATTTCTGGACAAGCGTGCGTGCAGTTGAGGGGACGTCTACTTAGGTAACTGTGCAAATCTCGTCTTTTGTCATTATTATCTCTCCTCACGTCATGTTACATTAAATGCCATTCATCATTTCTTTTATTGTCCTTCTTTTCTTTTTTATATTCCTCGAACGGTTCCCTCTTCTTTTTCCCTCTATTTATTCCTTCATTTCGTTGCATTTGTTTTCTGCATACATCTTTTGTAATCCTTCTTGTTGAAATCAATGAAAAGTTATTTATGTTTCTTTCCTTTTGTCTCTTGCTTTACATCTGAATCAATTTTGCTTTTTGATGTTATGACAAAAAGGGGGAGAAAATATATGATAAATGATCTGATTAATATTATCAGTTACCAAGTAAAAAGGCTCCACAATTACTAACAGAACTTGCAAAGTTCTATGTTTTTAAGTTGTGTTGTTGCAGGAATCAAAGATTCAAGATCAACATAAGAAGCAACAAAATGAATCAAGCTCTTGGATTCTTGAAGCAAGCTGAGTGCTAGGAAGCTTCAGAATCAGAAGCAAGAAGGAAGAATGATCAGAAATAGCTCTTGGATTCTTGAAGCAAGCTGAGTGCTAGGAAGCTTCAGAATCAGAAGAAAGAAGGAAGAATGATCAGAAATTCTGATAATAGAATATGATCCAAATCATTGTCTATTTGCTCTGATACATTGTCTATTGGATCTGATATATTCTATATGGCTTATATGGCTCTGATACATATTTTGTGTTCTGATACACATTTTTTGTTCTAACTCATTCATGCTGACTTTTGTCGTTTAGTTTTGTTCTGTAACATTTCAAGATGTAGAGATGCTCTAATGATGCTCTGGTAAATTCAACAATGTTCTGATACAATCTAGCATGAAGTGATGTAAGAAGAAATTCAAAGCTCTGAAGCTATCCGAGGGAAGCAGAAATCAGAAGCTGTGAATGTTCTAAAGATCCAGAAAACTCAAGTTCTGAAGCTGTCCTAAATGGAAGCATGAATCAGAAGCTGTGAATGTTCTGAAGATCAAAGAAATTCAAGTTCTGAAGCTGTCCTAAATGGAAGTAGGAATAAGAAGCTGTGAATGTTCTGAAGATCAAAGAAATTCAAGTTCTGAAGCTGTCCTAAATGGAAGCAGGAATCAGAAGCTGTGAGTGTTCTAGGGATCTAAAGAAATTCAAGTTCTGAAGCTGTCCAATGGAAGCAGAAGTCAGAAGCTATGAATTATCAGAAGACAGAAGCTTATGTGATCGTCTCTACTGAAATAATCAGGGAAGTCTTTTATTATTAAAGTTCTTCGAGTATTTATTTCAGGGGGAGATTATTCATCTCAGGGGGAGATTGTTAATCTCAGGGGGAGACATATTCACATGCTTATGCTATAGCTGTGTAATTTGTCTTTAGCCGTCTGCTCTTTCTGATCGCAAATTCATATCATTTATATATGTTTTTGTCATCATCAAAAAGGGGGAGATTGTTAGAACAAGATTTGTTCTGATCAATATTCTTAGTTTTGATGATAACAAGGATATGAATTTTGTGTGAGATAATGTGGTACTCTAATACATTGCAATTTCCCTTTCAGGAAATATATAAAGAGTATGCACAAATCAGCGCTCAGAAGCTTTGTCTCAGAAGGTTCAGCATGCAACATCAGAACATGGTCTGGCAAGACATCAGAAGATGGTCAAGGCAGAATCAGAACATGGGTCTATGGAAGCATCAGAAGAACTTGAGATCAGAAGCAGAAGCACTGAAGTTCTCATGGTATCACGCTCAGAAGCACTTCAAGGTCAGAAGTCAAGAAGATGCTATGCACCAAGCTGTTTGACTCTGATGATATTCAAATATTTTATTCACAAACATCATATCAGAAGAAAGTACAAGTGGCAGGCTACGCTGACTGACAAAAGGAACGTTGGAAGCTATTAAAGGAAACGTCAGTAGACACAGCGTGAACAAGGCTCGAGGTAGTTGACAAAAGCGTGAAACATTAAATGCAATGCTGTACGGAATACGCAAAGCATTAAATGCGCCCAACGGTCATCTTCTCAAACACCTATATATATGAAGTTCTGATGAGAAGCAAGGTGAACAACAACAACAACTCTGAACCAAATTCTGTGAATATTAACTTACTGAAACGCTGTTCAATTAAAAGCTCAGAAACTTCATCTTCATCAAAGCTCACTACATTGCTGCTGTAATATATTAGTGAGATTAAGCTTAAACGTTAAGAGAAATATCACTGTTGTGATTATAGCTTTTAAGAAGCATTGTAAAACTCTTATTTGATTACATTAATTTGTAAGTAACTAGAGTGATCAAGTGTTGATCAGGATACTCTAGGAAGTCTTAGCTTGTGTCTAAGCAGTTGTAATTAGAGTGATCACGTGGTGGTCAAGATACTCTAAGAAAGTCTTAGCTTGTGTCTAAGCATTTGTTCCTAGAGTGATCAGGTTGTGATCAGGATACTCTAGAAGACTTAGTCGTGGGCTAAGTGGAAAACCATTGTAATCTGTTACGATTAGTGGATTAAATCCTCAGGTGAGGTAAATCACTCCGCGGGGGTGGACTGGAGTAGTTTAGTTAACAACGAACCAGGATAAAAATAACTGTGCAATTTATTTTTATCGTTCAAGTTTTTAAGACTACACTTATTCAAACCCCCCCCCCCTTTCTAAGTGTTTTTCTATCCTTCACAGTATGCTCCAGATACCTACATTAAAACACAAAATATTTGTTTTTTTTTCTTTGTTCATTTATGAGTTTTCAATCTTGTTTGAATATGACAAACCCAAGAATCTCGAATTTAGGTATTCCCCTTATAGACCTTAGTGATGTAGCGGTTACTAACGTTGATTCAGTACTAAACAAGTGGTGGTAAATCTAGAGCTGTCAAAATGGGCTCGGACCATCGGGCCAGCCCATAAGCCCAACAATTTAGCAAGGGCCGGGCCACAAAATACCTTAAAAAACACGACCCTGTCTTTTTGGGCCAGCCTACCAGGCGTATGTTTTTTATGGGTTGGGTCGGGCCGGGTCAAGCAGGCTTCGGGCTGACCCATTAAAAAAAGATTTTGGTAAATTTTGGGGGAAAAAGATTGAGATAAGATATGATTTCATAAATGTGTTTTCAAATGATAAAAAAAAGTTAAAGAGGATGAAGATATATTTTCAAGATGATGTTGTCAAGGAAATGATTGTGAGATGGAGAGAAAATTTGATAAGTATTGGTGATAATATTAAGTTACTTTGAACTTTTACATGGATGATTTTGTGGTATTCATATATATTTATGGATAAATATTTTAAACATCACTTATATACGTTTATGATGACTCTCTACTTATGTTGTGTTGCATTTATCCATTACATCCTTTTTATAAAATTTAAACTGTTCCATTGAAATACAGGTTGGTCTGGCCCATCGAGCCGCATGAGACTTTGAAAAATAGGTCGGGCTCAATTTATGTGGCCCATTAAGCAATTGGGCCGGATCAGCCTATTTAAACACATTGGCCTACCGGGCCGAAGCGGGCTGGGTCGGGTCGGCCCATTTGACAGCTCTATGTAAATCCCTATGACATTGAGCCTTAGGGTGGGATTTACCTTTGGGTGAAATCAAGATGACGAACCCTATTGGAATAGAGTTTTCTTCAATATGAATAAGCCTGACGTTTTATTGTTGTAATAGATTAAAAATGTTCTACATAAATTCATTTGTGTCTGGTGCTCTGAACAAAACTTTGAGCTGTTAAAAGTCATGTAATATTGGTGGAACCGATGATCCAAAAGGAGGAGGTGATTTTGCAATGGAGGAAGCAAACGTTAAGGAGAATGAAAATGATGTTGGAACGAAGGAAAGTATGAGTTTCTTGAACTATTGACTGAGGAGTCACAATTGAAGCATGGGGGGTCCTATCGTTGAGGATGTTTTACATATAAGGGAGAGAGAACTGAAGAAACATTGCTTTGAAGAAATTGGACAGTTAAATGCATATCGTTAGTCGTACTTTGAGTGCGAACTAATTTTGAACCTACCATCGAAGAAGATTGCAGAAAATACGGCTATGAAATAATTACGATTGAGTGAGTTGTAATAGAAAATGGTTGCAATGGTCCAACTAAGAAAACTTGAGGAAATTGATGAGAATTTTGGGGAATCAAAAGCCGATTCTTATAGACGTAACTATTGTTTTGTATTGGAACATAAAATAAGTGATAGGTTAATGACGACTACTGTAGTTAGGGGTGTTCAAATTAACCGGTTATATAAATTATCCATATCCAAATTCGATTATAAAAAACCGGTTAATTTTAGTATGGTTTTTAACCAAATCTACATTTTGGATATTTTATAAATATGATTTTAACCGAATTCATATTTTGGAAATCCATATCCAAAATAAAAATTAAATTAAAATATTTTCTGAAAATCAAATTTTTTCAGAAAAACGAATAAATTATTATTTTTTAAACGATATAATTGGTTTTTTTCGAAAATACAAAAATTTGATTTTATTTCTAAAAACATTTAAAAAACGAGTGTTATAAAAAATACAAAAAAATTGAATTTTTTTCAAAAATATGAAAATTTGTTTTTTTTCTTTTAGGAAATATAAAAGAAAATCAAGTTTTTATTTCAAAACTACGAAAAATCGAGTTTTTTTCCAAAAAATACGAAAAATTGATATTTTTTCGAAAATGGTTAAAATCACTTTTAATCGATGTTTTTTTGAAATATGGAAAGTCAAATTTTTCGAAAATAGAAAAAAAATCGAGTTTTTTTTAAATACGAAAAATCATTTTTCATAAATACAAAAAGTTAGACTTTTTTTGGAAATTAAAAAAAAATCAATTTTATTTCTAAACTTGTAAAAAATCGAGTTCTTTCCGAAATACGAATGAGAATACGAATAAATTGAGTTTTTCAAATAAATACGAAAATCGTATTTTATAGGAATTAAAAAAATCAAATTTTTTCAAAAATTGAGTACTTTTGAAAAAATGAAAAATCAATTTTTTTTTCGAAAATACGAATATTTTTTTTCGAAAATATGAAAATCTTTTTTTTTTCGAAAAAATACAAATTTTCGAAACCGATTTTAAATTAAAATTTGGTTATGGATTAACCGGTTATATAAAAATATAATCATTTATATGGATTCACTACGCCAAAAAAAACTTAAGAAAGCGCTTTTTTGGGCCTTTAAAAGCGCTGTCGTAGGTGGCGCTGCTATAGGTTTTAGCAGCGCTTTTTGTTTAGGCAAAAGCGCTGCCTTAGGTATACCTTAGCCAGCACTTTTTTCTAAAAAGCGCTTCCTAAAATAGGCCTTTAGCAGCGCTTTTTTCTAGAAATGCGCTTTCTATATAATGCTTTTTATGCTTTCTTTAGGCAGCGTTTTTTCAAGGAAAAGCGATGCTAAAAGCCTACTGTAGAAAGTGTTTTCCTGAAAAAGTGTTGCCTAAGAAAGCGCTTTTCTAAAAAACGCATAAGGCAACGCTTTTAAAAACGCTGCCTTATGTATACTTTAAGCAGCGCTTTTTCAGAAAAAACGCTTTCTTGAGTGTCTATAGGCAGCATTTTTTTGTCTATATTTTGGTTAAAACCTGGAATAATAACACGGTCAATAATAAACCTGTAAACCTGCAATATTCAATTGTAATCCCACTAACCTATTATATACAATTATAATCCATTGTAATCTGATTATAGTAAATGATTATTAATTGAATATGAATTGGTTAGGTTAATTATCCGTCCATGAGCACCCCTAATTATAGTGGCTTATGGTATAGTGGTAATGGTTCTTCGATGATCGATCAGAGAAAGGTACCTTCAAAAGATTAGTTCTCCAATAGTTAAGTTAGTGTATGAGTGAGACAGAACTTTGCAAGTGTGAGTGCAAAACTACTTGAGTGTGACTCATGGACACAAGTTCTTTTACGATGTCCATGAATAAGGAATTTGAATCCTCGCCAATTTTTTAACACCTCCAGCCCATTCTGCTTTGAATCTAACCTTCAAATTAATCCAACAATGAAAAAAAAAATGCAATTAATAACTAAAGAGATCCAATCATTAGATTTAATCCAATGGTCACCTATTGCACATGAGAGATGAGCAGCCGGGAGAGAGCATGAGAGGATCTGGTTCCATGAATAAGTGTTTACATATACGTCATTGGCCAGTCCAAAAAAAAATTTTAATATAGTATTTATTAAATTAATTATTTATCAAAAACAAATATTTTTATTAGATAATTTATAATCTATAAATAAAGTAATTGTATAATCAAAGACCATATAATATATATTATATGATATTATTTTTATCCAAATATTTAATCTAACGTTCTCACAAAAAATACTTAGATGGACACAATCATAATACATGGATTTACGCATAACCAATCACAATTTTTTTATTAATTAAATAATAAAAATAAAATTGTCTCTCTCTTCCATTATCACAACCACCTCATGTTGTCAATTAAAAACAAATTAAATTTTAAATAAATTTAAATTTTTTCTCTCCTTATTTATTGTTCATAAATATATAAATTTAGATTCGTTTCCATGCAATTATTTCTCTGTTCTCACGTAGGCTAATATGTAAAAAAGAACATGTCAATTCTTCATTTGTCGCGGATACAAATGGTTAGATTTTTTGCTCACATCAACTAGGACTTAGGTTTTAATAAAAAAAAAAAAAAATAGACGTGTGTAACGTAAAAGCAACATTAATTGAAATTACTTGATTTAGTCTTTAAGAAAAATTATTCACAGGGAGACATATTGATAAATGTTAATGCATTCTTTTTTTTTTTGACAGAATGCATTCTTAAAATAATAATAGTTTATAATCCTAGTTGTCTTTATAGATCATGTGATAATTTGATTGATGTGAATTTAATGAAAAAATATTCTTATCGATTTATTAAGTTATCTCAATAGTACAAATTATTACTAATGATTAATGTTTATTTATAGTATCTACTATCTTCCAAGTGGTGGTAGTTGTTGTACGAATCCGTACTCCATGCAAGCACAATAGTAACTTGTGCACATTTACAACAAGTGCCGTTAGGTACACGAAATTTTGATGCACGACTTTCATTTTCTTGAGAAAAATGAGCAACTTGTTAATTAATTACTCTATATTAGTTCAAAGGAGGATAGGCCAAAAAGATATGACAAAAATTAACATTTTATATTGTGGGTTAGGTGGCATAGACAAATTATATCATATGATCGATAATATTGAATTCGTGATTATTAATAAAAGATGATAAAAATAATCAACTATCTACCACAGATTAGAACATGTTTAAGAACTCTCTAATCTATTCTTTTTTTACTTTTTAATTTACACTATAAAATGTCTTTAATGGTAATTGACTAATTCATTTCCAATTAACCAATCATGTATTTTTCTTTTTTACAAGTGGCGTTTTTATTTCAATTTCACAATAATATACTTTTCAAATTGTCTTCCTTTCTCTTTCCCGGTTTCTCTACATACGGTTTCTCTTTCTCTCTCCACAGTTCTTTTGTTTTCTCACTGTCCCTTTCTCTTTTCCCTTCAAACCATAACGGGTTCGTCACTGTCATTGATGCCTCATGACACTTCAAGGCTATCTCCACCGCAAATTGATTCGGCATGTTAACGATTTGTTCATTGATTATGGTAAAGTCATCTCCTTTCTCTTTCAAATCCGATTGCATTCCTTTTTATTTTTTATTTCTTTTTCATTTTGGTTATCATTTTTCGTTTTTGTTATTTGAATCCGATTTAGGTTTGGGAAAGTGTTTATTTTGTTTTACTTATGGTTTTGACAGTTTTTGGTCTTGACGGTGAATAATTTTGTCGATGATTATAACAGCGGCCGGAATAGAAAGGAAAGTCACCATCGCCTCTTTTGGAGGCTTAGTGAAATACTTAGGAATACAAAAGTTAATGATATATGTTTGGTGAATAGGTTTCGTTGATGGGAAACATATTTTTCACCAATTGTGTGCTCATGTCTCTTTCGAGGATGCTGGGAGGAAAGTCTCCTTGTACATTGGTCTTCCGATGAAGTATGGTTGTTGTCTTCACTCCTTGAAACATGGGGATGAAAGTTGTTTTCACAATGACTATGGTGATGCCTCCTTGGCAACTCTAGAGTTTTTCACAGTTGTGAACTGGCGTCATCGGGAGCATCCCTGGGATGACTCCGTAGTTGTAAAAGACAATTATGAAACAATTACGATTGTTAGAGTTATAATAGGAAATGATTGTGGTGGTGCAATTGAGGAAACTTGAGGCAAACGATGGAGAATTCAAGAGAATCAAAAGACAATTCCCACACATAAAACCACTACTATGTATTGGAACAAAGATTAGATGATAATTAAGTTGTTGACGACTACTGTAATAAAGCTTTTGTTGCAATGGTAATGGTTCTCGGGTGATAATTAAGAGGGGAGTACCTGCAGAAAGTTAGCTTTCTAATGCTTGTTAGTGTCTCGGTGAGACAAAAACTTTATAAGTGTGAGTGAAAAAAGTACTTGGGTGTGGTTCATAGACCAGAGATCGTGCTTTTGTGTGGTGTCCGAAAATGAAATCAACATATACATTATTGATTGACACACTCTTACTAGATTGAACATGCATATTTTATCGACCCTAATTGGTCGTTGGTCGGTCAAAACAAAAAAAAATTAATAAAAATTTATTAAAATAATTTTTTTTATCAAAATAAATAATTTTTTTTATCAAAATAAATAATTTTTTTTATCAAAATAAATAATTTTTTTTTATCAAAATAAATAATTTTTTTTTATCAAAATAAATAATTTTTTATCGGTTAATTCATAATTTTATAACTAAAGAGAACATATTAGTATTATGTTGTTTTATATAAGTATCTATTGTAGTGTTTTCACATAAGCTAATGTGAAAGTAACATATTAATTATTCATTTGTTGTTAATACAGATAATTAGACTTTAGCTGAAATCTATTGAGACCTAGGTTTTAACATACAAAAATTTAGATGTGTGAAACGTAAAAGCAACATTAGTTGAAACTACTTGCTTGACTCTTTCCAGAAAATTATTCACGTGAAGCCATATTGACTAATGTTAATGCATTCCTAAAATTAATAATCATTTTTTTTATAATAATGATGATTAATGTTTATTTATAGTATCTAATATCTATGTTCCAAGTGGTGTGGTGGTAGTTGTTATATGGATCCGTACTCCAGGCGTGCACAAAAGTATCTGATGACTTTCATTTTCTTGATATAAAAATTAGCAACTTGTCAATTGATTCATTTTCATTATGTTAGTTCAAAATTAGGATAGATAAGCCAAAAAAGAAGATACAAAAATTAACATTTTATATTGTGGGTTAGGTTGCAAGGACAAATTATAGCATATGATAGATAAGTACCAGCGTTTGATAGTTGTGGTTTGCATCAGTTGGCCACATAAAGAGGAGGGTGTAAGTTCAACCTTTAATAGAGATTTAGTTAAATATTGTAAATAGTTAAGGGGCTAAAATCTTCTTCAAGCAAATGACAATAAATTAGTTTTTTTAAGCAGTTTCATTGCTAGCTTTCAAACTCAATGATGATAGTATAATTAAAGAAAGCAACCTATGACTCGTCAAGAAATAAACTTAAGAGCAAAGTGTTTGGATAATTATAAACTATTTAGCAAAACACTTGAAGTTTTTGGTTCGTGAGCTCAGTCAATTAAAAGTTCTCGTTTGATTATTGAGTTTAATTAGTCAATAAAAATTCTGTTTGGTTCTTGAACTCATCCTAGTGTAAAAACTCGGTTTGGTTCTGAGGGTATCTCAATGTAAAATATCTCGTTTGATTTGGAGATTAGTCTATCCAAAATCTCTTGTTTGATTGTAAGAAAGTTCGTAGGCAAAAGTTCACATGTGATATAGTAGGAGCTCTTAAGAAGAAATTCTTGGTGATAAGAGTAGGCTAAGTGGTTAAGTTGTACCTCTATAAATAACTGATGAATTTCTTGCCTCCCTTATCTCTTTATATTTCGGTTCTTTATTTCTTTCTGATGCATTTTCTTATTTTCTTCTCATTGATTTTTTTCTTTAATTATTTTGTTGCATATTCTCTATTTGATTTATAAATATGATTTAAACATTTTTATAAATCAATATTTTTATAATTAAATATTGTTTTCAACCTTCACAATTCACCATCCTTGTGCTTGTAGTCACTTGTCCAACAGGGAGGAGAGTCACTATCACACTGATGATGATGACACCCACTTGCCAACTCTTGAGCTCTTGACATATACAAATAACATCAACGTGAGTATCCTTTGAGATGACTTTGGAGTGGCCGCATTCATTTGCATTACTATTTATGAGTTGAATCTTTTCTTGTTTTTTTTCAACACGAAGAAGCCTCGCGTTTTATTGCTATAAATTTTTTGAAAATGTTCAACTTGATTTCATTTGCATTTGGTGCTCCGCACAAAGCTAAGAGTTGTTGAAAGTCAGATAACTGTGGTGGAGCCAAAGATTGAGGAGGAGGATGATATTGTGGTGGAGGAAGCGGGAATTGATGAGAAGAAAAATGATGTTGGAACAAAAGAATAAAATGAGGTTTTCGAACTATTGGCTAAATAGCCACTATTAAAGCTTGGCGATCATATTGTTGAGGATGTTCTTCATGAAGAGAGAACTGATGAAGCATTATATAAAAAATTGTGGACAATTAATTCTAGATCAATAGTTTCACTATAGAGTGCAAATTAGCTTCGAACATACCATCAACAGAGATCGGAAAAACCAATAATGAAACAGCTACACTTGTCGAAGTTGTAACATAAAACAATTGTAGTGTTGGTTAACTGGAGAAACTTGAGATAATCGATGAAGAATTCAAAAAAATTAACAGATGATTTCCACTTATGGAACCACTATTCTGTATTGGAATAGATAATAGATGATAGGTCAATGACGACCACCGCAGTGAGACTTCTGATGTGGTGGTAATAATTGTTTAGTAACTAATGGGCGTATGTGCAAAAGATTAGCTCTCATGCGGCTAAATTAATGTCTAAGTGAGACATTTTGCAAGCGTGACTGAAAAGAATATTTAAATATAATTTATGGACAGAAGATCATGTCTAAGAATGAAGGTTCACATGTAAGTTAGTAATTTACGTGCTCTTATTGCATTGAACATACAAATTTGACCTTTAATGATTGTTGATCCGTCCAAAACAAAAAAAAAATATATATAATATAACATTTATTAAATTAATCTTTATCAAAATAAATAATTTTTATCTGATAATTTACTATCTATAAATAAAGTAATTTTATAATTAAAGAGGATATATGAGTATATTGTTTTTAACTATATCTATCGCAACGTTCTCACATAAGCTAATGTAGAAAACGTATTAAGTATTAAGTATTATTTGTTGTTAATACAGATAATTAGACTTTTTGCTCTCAACAATTGGCACTTAGGTTTTATTATAAAAGTTTAGAAGTGTGAAACATAAAAGCAACATTAGTTGAAATTACTTGCTATTTTTGTCTTTACAGAAAATTATTCACATGGAGTCATTCATATTGACTAATGTTAATGCATTCTTAAAAACAATAATTTATTTTTTATAATAATGATGATTATTGTATATTTATAGTATCTATCTTCCAAGTGGTGGTAGTTGTTACACGGATCCGTACTTCAGGCGTGCACAAAAGCATCTGATGCACTTTGACTTTCATTTTCTTGAGATACAAATTAGCAACTTCTCAATTGATTAATTTCCATTAGGTTAGTTCAAAATAGGATAGATAGGCCATAAAAGAAGATACAAAAATTAATATTTTATATTGTGGGTTAGGTTACATTAACAATTTATAGAATATGATCTCCGGAAAGAAACTTTATTGCATATTTTGATGATGACAATTAATCTTTGAAAATAATGACATTAACAATTTAAAGTCATGTATAAAGTGGTTAAAGATGCAAACATATCAATAGAGTTTAATAAGCCTGAATGATTTTCTCAGGATGACATCTAAATAGAATATAACTCAAGCATCATCTTAAAATAAAGTTCAAGCAAGTGCCTATAATATTGAAGTATCTGACAAGACTTGAAGTGTCTGAAAGCTCGTCCTACTGCATTTGAGTGAGTAATATTATAACAGCATAAGGGTTTTTTCGTAAAGTTATACGACTAATCACACACACACTAAAATAATTTTTTTAACTTATTTTTCTTCAGAAAATATTTCTAAAACTGTCTTGAAATCATGTCAGAAGATTTGGGAGTTGTCAGAAAAGTTCTGGAGACTTTTTTGTTATTTCCAATCGATTGACACTTCACCCAATCGATTAGATTAGTACAAAAATGCTCCCTAAACAATTAGGAGAATATCTTAATGAGTGATAACGACTATATATCTTTTCTTGTCTTTTAAAACTTCCTAATCGAATATTTTTAGGTCAACCAATCGATTGGTACAAATGTCATCGATTGACTCATCAATTCTGGCCCCAAAAAAATTTCCAATGCTACGTAAAAGTGATACCACAAAGGTTGAAAAAGGGATGCTACAACGCCTGACCAACCGTTGTGAGGTAAGGGGTGGTTGTATGTATGTTGGTTTTCATAACGACCGTGTGACTATGGTTATAAGGTAACTAGTGCGCTACCTATCACAACAATTATATATATTTGGGCTTGTTTCGGTGGTTGAATGTCGTAAATGGTGGGGTGTGGAAGTTAAGCCCAATATGAATAATAAATTATAAAGGTTTATATTAATAAGGAGAATTAGGTTAAGTAAAGTTTTGGAAAGAAGGTTTGGAGAATTAACCGTGAGAAAGTTGCAGAAGAGGAAAAGAGACAAAAGTTGGAAGTTAGGGCAAGAAGGCTTCAATCGGTAAAGTTATAGAGCAACCTTTCATCCAAGGTAAGAATGGGGTTATGACTCTATAATGGGTATTATGATGAATGTTATGTAGGGAATTGGGTTGTGTAAGATGGTTGCCTTGTCTGTTATTAGGTTGTCATTAATTCTGAAATTGTATGCTATCAAGTTGTGGTTGTTTTGACTATTTAATAATATGTTGAATTGTCTGCATAATTGAATCTAAACGAATTGTTGAATCTGTCTGTTGTGAATTATTTTGAAGTTATGGTTGATATAATGTTGTGTTGTTTCTGCATGTTTGATAATGTTGACGATCGTCGGACGATTGGTACCTGTGTTAACATTGAAACGGACTAAACAAAATCTGTGGAGAAAACTGAGAAACACGCTAAGCCGAGGGGCACATGTGTTGTGTCGAGCGACACAATGGGAAACTGAAGAAGTGACGGACGACACAAAAACCACCCCGCAAGTACCAATATCACCCTGCAACGCAACAGTTGCGAGGTGAGCTTGCCACTTCGCAAAAACGTTAGTCGCAACTGTTTGCAAAGGGATATGCACCCCGCAAATTTGCCAGGTACTTTTCACCCCGCAACGTTGCTAGGTGAGAAACACCCCGCAAACACGCTTTCCAAGAGGTACAGCACATTTGTTCAGTTGAGTCAGAGCAGGTGAAATAGGTGATTCTGCATTGTGCTTTTCACCCCGCAACTTTGCTAGGTGTATAACACCCCGCAAACACGCTTTCCAATATGTACTGGCAACTTCGTTCAGTGTGACACAGATGATCCAGTAGTATGTTAGACAACTTGCGGGGTGATTTTCACCTAGCAATATTTGAATATTTAATACTTGCAGGGTGTATTTCACCTGGCAATTATTTTGACATTTCCTTGTTTATTGCACGCTGCAAATAGTAACGTATATAGTAAAAAAAAGTATTTATATTATTCTAAATATTTAGAATAATATAAATATAATAAATAATTAAAATTCAATTTTTTTTAAAAATACTAAATTTATAGTTAATTCTAAATATTTAAATTCATACTTAATATAAAGAAATTTATAATTAATATAAAGAAATACATATTTAATATAAAGAAACATGATTAATCCAAAATATTTAAATTCAAAATAATATTCACTTAGGATCCGGGTCGTCCGCATTATTTTCGTTTGCTTCATCATTCTCGTCTACTACTCCTTGGTTACCAACCGCTCCAAATCCACCACCACCATATTGTTGTTGAAAGAATTGTTGCATTTGTTGCATTTGTTGTTGCATTTGTTGTTGTATTTGTTGTTGCACTTGTTGTTGAATTTGTTGTTGTGTAAGCATCATTTGCTCTTGTGAAAGTCTCAATGCTTCCTCCAACTCCATTTGTTTTTTTCTCAATGTTTCATTTTCACGTGCTGCTTCAATCTGAGCTAGTTGTTTAATTGTTTCAATTATTTCAGGGGTTAATGTCGGAGGACGTGAAGATCCTTCCCCGTCAGCAATTTGATTTCTGTTTGATCATTACTTTCTCAACTCACCATTATATCAAATAGGTGAAATCAGAGACACATGTGCTTCATGACTAGACAAGAATTAGTAACTATGAGAAGGAAATAGATGAAATGAAGCACATGACTAGACAAGAATTTGTAGTACTGATTCTCAAGCAGTAATAATACTAAGAAATAGGGTGCTCATAGGTGGATTATTGACATAAGTAAAAATAGTATGAACACGTCCAATAAAACTTAAAAACAATAAAAATTAGTAGAGTTGTATATGCGATGATTTTCCAATTGCCATATCAGAATAAGCCAAACAGAAATTCCTATAGGAAATTTTACTGGATGAAGAAAACTCTAATAATTAAATATAAAGGAAAACTAAAAAAACATTATAAATGATATGACTTTATCTATATAGCTAGTAGCTACTATAAGTACTTGTTGCATGACAAACCACAATGAAAATGTAATCTGTTGTATTTTTCATCCTGTTAGTACTTATTCAAGTGAAATAATTTCAAGGGAAATAATTCCAACATCCTTAAAGGGTAGCTGATAGAGTATGAAATTGAGCTTAAGTTATTTAAAATAATTTATGTTAGTTGGGCTTATCTTAGATATTATTTAGTTAGTCTTTTAATGTTTGGGCTTTTATGTTACTACCCACTATTGCCATCACTATATATGTACTCTTAATGAGAGAGTGAAATGAATCAATGAAAAATCAAAGTTTATTTTATCTTTTATTCTCTTAGCTTGTAGTGTTCTTTCCCTTTAGTTAGAAAACCCTAGTTTTATAGTGTTGATAGGATTAGCTTCCTATCAGTAGCCTAAGCCTAACCGTGCAAAATACGATTGCCAATAATAGATACAATAGATCCAATCTAACACTTGCTTACCTCTTAAAATAGAACACATCCTCTATCTATCATAATTCCAACTAATAACCTACTAAAGTAAACTTTAAGTTTTTCCCTTAATTTGATCATAACTCACATACTCAGATATAGCTCTATTATTGATCAATATATAATAAAGTTATATAAACACTATAAACACAAGCTGTGACAAACTATAATTTTGAGTGAGACCAAGGCAAATTAGAGGACCCAATTGACCCTGCAATGTTACAACAAAAGAGGCATAGAAAAAAACAAAGCAAACAAGTCAGAAAGAAACTAACCAAATAGGTTTGACTGAAAACAGGAAGATAAGCAATATCCTCAGATTCACCCCAAGCCCTAATCAACTGCAAAGCCCTCGTCCTATTCGTAATGTTTTTTGACGAACGTTATTTCTATATTTAAAGAGGAATTCAGAGATAAATAAACAAACTGATGCTATGATATTGTACTAGCTTCACTCAATGTTCCATAGTTTGATTAATTCTCACCTCAAACCAAATCGAACTTCAAACCTAGCTCAAAACCAATTCTGCATCCCAATACAAATCTGTTAAACAAATATGTCAAGCCAAGTATATTACCTGCCAAAAATATACAGAAATTCAGAACTGCATTCATGCCCAAAACAATTTAAAAGAATAAAGACTACATGAACCTGCAAGTCAAAGCAATTCAACATCCAATTCAAGTTCTACAGATTCATACCAAGCCAAAACACTTCAAGACCTGTAATCACACATCAAAACCAAATCAAATCTCAGATTATCCCCTAACTCACACATTCAAATTGCACAAAATATACATACACATTCAGTTTCAAAACTCAAAATGAAAACATACCTGAACTCTCAATTGCAAAACGAAGACAGAAAGAGTATGAATATAAACTTTGAAGCCAACACGATTCTTAGCTAGTAACACCAACACTGCAAAGACATAACACTGAAATCTCAATTGCAGAACGAAGCTCACAAGAAAGGAACGAACGATTGAGATGCGAAACCCCCAAATGCAAAACCCCCAAATACGAAACCCCCAAATGCAAAACCCTAGAAAGAAACAAACGAATGATTGTACCTTGCGAGAAGGCTTGCAACAAACGATTAAGGCTTGAAACGAGTGGGAAGGCTTGGAAATACAGCTTGCGAGGATTAAGGGTTTTGTGAAAAAATGGTTTTTCTTTGAGTGAAACAGAGGCAAAGAGTGAAAGACTAGAGAGACTGAGAACGTGGGAGATGAGTATCAAAAGGAAATATTAAATAAATTTGCGAGGTGAAACGTACCCAGCGAATTTTAACACTTGCGGCGTGCTTAACACCCCGCAACTTCCGTGTCTGACACATGTCCTACCAGCCTGAACTTTAATTAATTGCCAGATTTTATATTTTTCCAAAATTTTAAAAAAAATCTTGCGAAGTAATATTCACCTCGCAACGTAAAAACGCTTTGAGATTTGCGGGGTGATATCCACTATGCAACTTTTGTGTCAGTAGAATCAGAAAAAAAGTTACCTGCCACTCTGCCTTTTGAGTAAATGTAATATTTATATTTTCAATTAATTTTTTAAAATATTTTTGCGGGGTGTTTAACATTCTGCAACTCTTTTTTCCAAAATTTCAAATTTCCCTCCCTCCGTTGCGAGATGGAAAAGCATTTATATTATTTTTTTTAAGAAATCCGGCTTGCGAGGTGAATTGCATCCCGCAAGTGCAATATTTTGCGAGGTGTGAGTCACCTGGCAGATTCACCCGGCTAATCAACAACTTTCTTGTAGTGTTTGAGATGACTTTGGAGTGGCCGCATTCATTTGCATTACTATTTATGAGTTGAATCTTTTCTTGTTTTTTTTCAACACGAAGAAGCCTCGCGTTTTATTGCTATAAATTTTTTGAAAATGTTCAACTTGATTTCATTTGCATTTGGTGCTCCGCACAAAGCTAAGAGTTGTTGAAAGTCAGATAACTGTGGTGGAGCCAAAGATTGAGGAGGAGGATGATATTGTGGTGGAGGAAGCGGGAATTGATGAGAAGAAAAATGATGTTGGAACAAAAGAATAAAATGAGGTTTTCGAACTATTGGCTAAATAGCCACTATTAAAGCTTGGCGATCATATTGTTGAGGATGTTCTTCATGAAGAGAGAACTGATGAAGCATTATATAAAAAATTGTGGACAATTAATTCTAGATCAATAGTTTCACTATAGAGTGCAAATTAGCTTCGAACATACCATCAACAGAGATCGGAAAAACCAATAATGAAACAGCTACACTTGTCGAAGTTGTAACATAAAACAATTGTAGTGTTGGTTAACTGGAGAAACTTGAGATAATCGATGAAGAATTCAAAAAAATTAACAGATGATTTCCACTTATGGAACCACTATTCTGTATTGGAATAGATAATAGATGATAGGTCAATGACGACCACCGCAGTGAGACTTCTGATGTGGTGGTAATAATTGTTTAGTAACTAATGGGCGTATGTGCAAAAGATTAGCTCTCATGCGGCTAAATTAATGTCTAAGTGAGACATTTTGCAAGCGTGACTGAAAAGAATATTTAAATATAATTTATGGACAGAAGATCATGTCTAAGAATGAAGGTTCACATGTAAGTTAGTAATTTACGTGCTCTTATTGCATTGAACATACAAATTTGACCTTTAATGATTGTTGATCCGTCCAAAACAAAAAAAATATATATATAATATAACATTTATTAAATTAATCTTTATCAAAATAAATAATTTTTATCTGATAATTTACTATCTATAAATAAAGTAATTTTATAATTAAAGAGGATATATGAGTATATTGTTTTTAACTATATCTATCGCAACGTTCTCACATAAGCTAATGTAGAAAACGTATTAAGTATTAAGTATTATTTGTTGTTAATACAGATAATTAGACTTTTTGCTCTCAACAATTGGCACTTAGGTTTTATTATAAAAGTTTAGAAGTGTGAAACATAAAAGCAACATTAGTTGAAATTACTTGCTATTTTTGTCTTTACAGAAAATTATTCACATGGAGTCATTCATATTGACTAATGTTAATGCATTCTTAAAAACAATAATTTATTTTTTATAATAATGATGATTATTGTATATTTATAGTATCTATCTTCCAAGTGGTGGTAGTTGTTACACGGATCCGTACTTCAGGCGTGCACAAAAGCATCTGATGCACTTTGACTTTCATTTTCTTGAGATACAAATTAGCAACTTCTCAATTGATTAATTTCCATTAGGTTAGTTCAAAATAGGATAGATAGGCCATAAAAGAAGATACAAAAATTAATATTTTATATTGTGGGTTAGGTTACATTAACAATTTATAGAATATGATCTCCGGAAAGAAACTTTATTGCATATTTTGATGATGACAATTAATCTTTGAAAATAATGACATTAACAATTTAAAGTCATGTATAAAGTGGTTAAAGATGCAAACATATCAATAGAGTTTAATAAGCCTGAATGATTTTCTCAGGATGACATCTAAATAGAATATAACTCAAGCATCATCTTAAAATAAAGTTCAAGCAAGTGCCTATAATATTGAAGTATCTGACAAGACTTGAAGTGTCTGAAAGCTCGTCCTACTGCATTTGAGTGAGTAATATTATAACAGCATAAGGGTTTTTTCGTAAAGTTATACGACTAATCACACACACACTAAAATAATTTTTTTAACTTATTTTTCTTCAGAAAATATTTCTAAAACTGTCTTGAAATCATGTCAGAAGATTTGGGAGTTGTCAGAAAAGTTCTGGAGACTTTTTTGTTATTTCCAATCGATTGACACTTCACCCAATCGATTAGATTAGTACAAAAATGCTCCCTAAACAATTAGGAGAATATCTTAATGAGTGATAACGACTATATATCTTTTCTTGTCTTTTAAAACTTCCTAATCGAATATTTTTAGGTCAACCAATCGATTGGTACAAATGTCATCGATTGACTCATCAATTCTGGCCCCAAAAAAATTTCCAATGCTACGTAAAAGTGATACCACAAAGGTTGAAAAAGGGATGCTACAACGCCTGACCAACCGTTGTGAGGTAAGGGGTGGTTGTATGTATGTTGGTTTTCATAACGACCGTGTGACTATGGTTATAAGGTAACTAGTGCGCTACCTATCACAACAATTATATATATTTGGGCTTGTTTCGGTGGTTGAATGTCGTAAATGGTGGGGTGTGGAAGTTAAGCCCAATATGAATAATAAATTATAAAGGTTTATATTAATAAGGAGAATTAGGTTAAGTAAAGTTTTGGAAAGAAGGTTTGGAGAATTAACCGTGAGAAAGTTGCAGAAGAGGAAAAGAGACAAAAGTTGGAAGTTAGGGCAAGAAGGCTTCAATCGGTAAAGTTATAGAGCAACCTTTCATCCAAGGTAAGAATGGGGTTATGACTCTATAATGGGTATTATGATGAATGTTATGTAGGGAATTGGGTTGTGTAAGATGGTTGCCTTGTCTGCTATTAGGTTGTCATTAATTCTGAAATTGTATGCTATCAAGTTGTGGTTGTTTTGACTATTTAATAATATGTTGAATTGTCTGCATAATTGAATCTAAACGAATTGTTGAATCTGTCTGTTGTGAATTATTTTGAAGTTATGGTTGATATAATGTTGTGTTGTTTCTGCATGTTTGATAATGTTGACGATCGTCGGACGATTGGTACCTGTGTTAACATTGAAACGGACTAAACAAAATCTGTGGAGAAAACTGAGAAACACGCTAAGCCGAGGGGCACATGTGTTGTGTCGAGCGACACAATGGGAAACTGAAGAAGTGACGGACGACACAAAGTTGGTGTGCCGAAGGGCACAGTGTCTCCCTCGTATTTGTTTAACTTACTAGTCTGATTAAGAGTAGTATATGTGTGTGTGTGTGTATATATATATATATATATATATATATATATATATATATATATATATATATATATATATATATATATATATATAAGTAACAGAGTTATAATGTAGCAGAGTCATTAAGATAGCAGACTTGATGTTAAAATAGTAGAGTTAAGATTGAACAACAGGGTAATATTAAGTAGCAGAGACATTGATATATATATATATATATATATATATATATATATATATATATATAGATAATAGAGTTAGTGTTAGTGTTAAGTTAATATAATTGCTTAACAGAAGTAGTTATAACAGACTTAGGGCTAAGTAACAGTGTACTAATAAATAACAGAATTGGTAAACGCAGAGTAGGAAAATAACAGAGATGATATAAGTGAATAAGCAAAGTAGTTTAATTAAATGACAGAGTAGTTAAACGAAATAGCAGGGCTATTTATAACATGGTTAATATTAAATTACAAGGTTACTAAAGAATTTAATACTAGAGGTAGTTAGTGGTAGGTGAAATATCCATAGTAAGCAGTGGTTGTTGTGTTGTTGTTGCTAAGTTGTTATTGCTCAGTTGTTGTGTTGATGTTGTTAAGTTGTGGCTATATTGTTATTGTTAATAATTATTGTTGTCATTGTTACGTGGTTGTCGATAATTGTTGTTAATTTGGTTGTGTTGTGGTTGTTGTTATGTTACCTCTAATTCTTGGCAGAAAAGTTGAAGGCTTACACCTGTGTTGACATGTTGTCGTTGTTGCCTTATTTATTGGCAAGACTAAGTTATAGGCTTATGGCCTGTGTTGGTTTGTAGTTGAGTTGCTGTTGAATTATTGTTGTTATTGTGTTGTGTTGTTGTTGTTGTTGTGTTCATATGTTGTCGCATACATAGCATATCAAGTTGGGAGCTTATGCTCGGTAAGTTGGCTTGGATTGGCAAAATTTGAAGTTGAAGGCTTATGCCTTGTTGATGCCTCTATTAATTGGCAAATATTAAGTTGGGGACTTTGCTCTGTTGGTATCACATGCATGTGCATCGTAATGAATCGCATATTAAGTTGCATCTTTGAGTTGTGGTGATGATGAAATAATTGTTATACTGTGTTGATGATATCGTTGTGAAGCTGAAATAGTTGTTATACTGTGTTGATGATATCGTTGTGAAGCTGAAATAGTTGTTATGCCTTGTTGATGGTTTTGTTGTGATAAATGTGGTTTAAATGTTGTGAGGTGGTGATTTTGCATGAACTGATTCTAATATAGTATTTATCATACATCCAATTATATTGTTCGATATTTCACCCCTTCTGTTTAAATGTTACCCATATTTTGGTAACGTGCAGGTAATCCAGAAGTGAAAGTTGTTTACTTTCATTAGTTTGAGTCAGGTGTAGTCGCTCTGATACGTAACACTCGGGGGGATGAACGCTTGTGTTTTATCGTTGTTATTATATTTAGTTGCTGAATTTTAAGTTAAATTTATCAAAGTACCTTGTTGTTTCGAAGTTGTTTTCAGTTGGACAATATGTTATGTCATTTAAGTTGAAATTATGATTCCGCTGCTTAATGTTAAAAGTTGTTTTGTTTTAAAGACAAATTATGTTGTTAATGGTTCACCCGGTTTTTGAGTGTTATGTATCTGTTTTATACGTGATTAAATGACTTGGTTTTTGAGTAGTAAGTGTAGCATCCTATTTGTATGTTGAGATTTTGTAACTCTTATTTTATTAATATTTACCGGGTAGAAATGGGGTGTTACATTAGTGGTATCAGAGCCCGGTTAGTCCGTCCGACCAGTTTGTCGAGCCAGTAGAGTAGTATGCTAGTTGAATACTGTCGATATGTTGATTCATAGTACGCGACATGTGTGTGGAACACTGTCGGTGCTTTCTCGCTTTCTAATCGATTGTTGCAGGAATTAGTTTGAGATAAGTGGGGGAGAAGCTTTGCTTCTCAGATATGTTTAAGTTGAAAGATGTTTGTTCAGGATGCTACTGATGGCGACAGTGCAAGTATTACTGAAGTTTTGGTTGTTTCTCGAATCTGAAGATGACAAGGATTCGAGATTTTGTATGTTAATAAAGTTGGAGCATCTTGAGGGAGAATGATCAGACATTGTTGATGCTTACCTCTCGAAGGGTGAGGAGCGATGTTAAGGCTGTTGATATACGAGTAGAGCGTAAATCCCTGATGTTTTCTGAAGGTGATTGTTAAGTAAAGAGGATGATTTTAAAAGATGGAATTTAAAAAGTTGCGATGTTCCAGCGTTGTTTGTGGACCGTGAAGTTATCGGTTTAAGTAGTCCTTGCATATGATGTCGAAGTTTGAATGGTGGTAGAGTGATAGATTATTGTAGACCTTGTCGTGGGATCCTTATAAGTGATTATAAAAGTTGTTGAAGTTGTTGGAATGTTCTGAATCATGAGTCAGAGTCGGAAGTGCGAGGAGATGAGTATGATTTCGAGAATGGAAAGTGTTGGTACAGGTACAAGGAAATTATGTTCTGATGTTATCGTAAGGTGTGTAGTAGTATGTTGTTGTATGACGTCAGTGTTCGCATTTTTGGATAACTTTGGAAATTCATATCTTGTGTTCCGGGTATCGGATTGATGTTCTGTTTTATCCTATGAAGAGATAAAAGTATATTCTAACCTATGAAAGTGTTTTCAAATACAGTAGATGCATTCCTATATGGAGGAACTCTGAAGTCGGTTACGTAACTAGAGGATTTTGGGCATGGATGGTTATTGCCGCAGTCGTTCGAAACAAGGTCAAGTGTAATATATTATTGGCGAATAAGTTGAGAAATGAGATGTTCGGTATTAAAAAGGATGTGAAATTATTGGAGAAGCGCATAGAGATGCATTTAATATCGATTAAAAAAGATTAGAATGAAGATGTCTTTTTAAGGGAATATGCTGTTAAGAAGAATTAGAGTCGTGTCTATGATGCCAAAGTGGCGGCATGTGTAAAGGAAGAATTTGGAGAGGTTCCATCATCAAACCAATGTAGAACGATGTTGTTGAGATTTCAATTGAGACAAGACGAATGGTAATGCCAGTATAGTAATAATTCTTGAGTTAGAGAATACTTATCCTTTGTGTGATGCTAAGTAATTGTAATATGTTGGGCGTTGGTGTCTCATTGACAAGATCGAATGAGAGGAGAATTGTGGGAGTATTTGTGAACCTTAAAGTAAATTATTGGATTATGGCGCTGCACGTGACTCGAATACCAATTCTAAAGGAACGCTATTATAGTTTGGTAACGAGGGTTATGCTCCATTATGGTTATCGGCTATCTATTGACAAATTGAGGAACTGATCACCCTTAATCTCTTGTTAATAGTAGACCAGATCGTGTTGGATGGTATAGACTTATCTTGCTATGTTAATAGTGTGTAAAGTGATTGATGAATTATATCGTGAGGATAGTCGCTCACCAGTTTGTGTGAATTAATAGAGAAGTGGCTAGGAAGAGTTGAGAAGTATTGAACAATTCAGAGTTGCAGGTTTATATGCGAGCTAACATCGCAAAGTGAAAGACTGAGAATATCAAAGTGAACAACGAGTTTATGGTGGATGCTAAAGAAAGTTTGAAACTAGATGGAAACTTGTGAACTAGATAGTTGACGAAAATTTTAATGAGAACATTGATTTGAAGTAGATGATCAGAGTTGTGCAGCTGAAGCGTGATGTGGCACAATTGCTATGAATGTACAACTCGTTAAAAGTGAAGGATTAAGAATGTTAGAAGCCTATGGGAATGATATGTCTTGATCTACATGCTTAATTTGGTGGATTGTTGATATAAGGATGATGTGCTAGGGTGCTAAGTTTTCTAGTAAATATTTACTGATTTTACATGGATATTATTGTGGATTGTTGGTTAATGGAGAGCTATGTGTATGGTTGTTGAGTTATACGGTTAAGTTGGTGTTATGATGATTTTGTTATCGTTGTTGTGATGTTGTTTTTGATTATCGTATGTAATGAAGAGTAATCCATATTATGACGAAGTTGATTATGTTGACTATGTTGATGTCACTATAAGAGTGATGCGACGATGCGAATAAATTTGCTGATATTTTGTTGATAATCAACATACATGGATACTAGAATAAAATTGTGTATGAGTTTTGGTGTTGAAAATGTTGTTATTATGATACTGTGATGTTCTATATCCAAGTATAAGTGTGGTGTTGTTACTACTTTAAATGCTGATATGTTAGAATATGGTTGAGTGGTTGATAAAGTTATTAATGATTATGTCGTAAAGTTGTTGAATGATTAGCATGTGTATATCTGATTTAAATCGTGTGGAGTTATTGTTATGTCTAGGAAAGTAGTGATTAAAGTGTTGCCAAACGCGACTTGAGGATCAGAGAGTTAGATGTGAAGTCCACGTTAAGAGTTGTAGTATCGAGTGAATTTTCGATGACAAAGATATTCTAAGTGGGGGAGAGTTGTAACGCCCCGAGTATTTCGTTAATTATCTAATTATGTGTTTTTGGATTACTCGATAAATTATGAAGTGATTGTGAATTATTGGAGTTTATACTATTTTAATTGAATTAATTAATTAACTAGTAGTGGTGGAATAATAGTGTAATATATATTTGAGCTTGTTTCAGTGGTTGAATGTAGTAAATGATGGGGTCTGGAAGTTAAGCCCAATATGAATAATAAATTATGAAGGTTTATATTAATAAGGAGAATTAGGTTAAGTAAAATTTTGGAAAGAAGGTTTGAAGAATTAACCGTGAGAAAGTCGCAGAAGAGAAAAAGAGGCAAAAGTTAGATGTTTGGGCAAGAAGGCTTCAATTGGTAGAGTTATAGAGCAACCTTCAATTCAAGGTAAGGGTGGGGTTCTGACCCTATAATGGGAATTATGGTGAATGTTATGTAGGGAATTGGGTTGTGTAAGATGGTTGCCTTGTCTATTATTAGGTTGTGATTAATTCTGAAATCGTATGCTATTAAGTTGTGGTTGTATTGATTATATGTTAATATGTTGAATTGTCTTCATAATTGAATCCAAACGAATTGTTGAATTTGTATGTTGTAAATTATTTTTATGTTATGATTGATATAATTTTGTGTTATATATATATATATATATATATATATATATATATATATATATATATTGATAATAGTGTTAGTGTTAAGTTAATATAATTGCATAACAGAAGTAGTTATAACAGACTTAGGGCTAAGTAACAGTGTACTAATAAATAAAACAATTGGTTATCACAGATTAGGAAAATAGCAGAGATGATAAAAGTGAATAAGCAGAGTAGTTTAATTAAATGACATAGTAGTTAAACAAAATAGCAGGGTTAGTTATAACAGAGTTAATATTAAATTACAAGGTTAGTAAAGAATTTAATACTAGAGGTAGTTAGTGGTAGATGAAATATCCACAGTAGGTAGTGGTTGCTGTGTTGTTGTTGCTAAGTCGTTATTGCTCAGTTGTTGTTGTGTTGATGTTGTTAAGTTGTGGCTATATTGTTATTGTTGATAATTGTTGTTGTCATTGTTATGTGGTTGTCGATAATTTTTGTTAATTTGGTTGTTTTGGTTGTTGTTATGTTGCCTCTGATTCTTGGCAGAAAAGTTGGAGACTTACGCCTGTGTTGACATGTTGTCGTTGTTGCCTTATTTATTGGCAAGACTAAATTATAGGTTTATGGCCAATGTTGAGTTGCTGTTGAATTATTGTTGTTATTGTGTTGTGTTGTTGTTGTTGTGTTCATATATGTTGTCGCATACATAGCATATCAAGTTGGGAGCTTATACAAGTTGAAGGCTTATGCCTTGTTGATGCCTCTATTATTTGAAAAATATTAAGTTGGGGGCTTTGCTCCGTTGGTACCACATGCATGTGCATCGTAATGAGTCACATATTAAGTTACATCTTTGAGTTGTGGTGATGATGAAATAGTTGTTATATTGTGTAGATGATATCGTTGTGAAGCTGTAATAGTTGTTATACTGTGTTGATGATATCGTGAAGCTGAAATAGTTGTTATGTCTTGTTGATGGTTTTGTTATGATAAATGTTGTTTAAATGTTGTGAGGTGGTGATTTTACATGAACTGATTCTAATATAGTATTTATCACATCCAATTATATTGTTCGATATCTCACCCTTTCTGTTTGAATATTACCCATATGTTGGTAACGTGCAGGTAATCCGAAAGTGGAGGTTGATTACCTTCATTAGTTCCAGTCAGGTGTCGTCGCCCTGATACGTAACACTCGGGGGGATGAACACTTGTGTTTTATCGTTGTTATTATATTTAGTTGCTGAATTTTAAGTTGAATTTCTTAAAGTACCTTGTTGTTTCGAAGTTGTTTTCAGTTGGACAAGATGTTATGTCATTTAAGTTGAAATTATGATTCTGCTGCTTTATGTTAAAAATGGTTTTGTTTTAAAGATTAAATTATGTTGTTAATGATTCACCCGAGTTTTAAGTGTTATGTATCTGTTTTATACGTGATTAAATGACATTGTTTCGAGTAGTAAGTGTAGCATCCTATTTTTATGTTGAGATTTTGTAACTCTGATTTTATTAAGATTTGTCTGGTAGAAATGAGGTGTTACATATACAACCATTAAAATTGATATATAAGATAATAATTTGAAATTTTTAATTATTCTTGACAAACACTTTATCAGCAAGCAAAATACCTTTTTTATTTTAATTAACAATTGTCTTTATTTGAGACACAAAATTCTTTTTTTTTCAAATTTCAAAATTTTTATTTTTCTCACGGATAATTATCAACAAAATGTCAATTTTATTTTAATTAACAATTATCTTTATTTGAGATACAAAATTGTTATTTTCAAATGTTAAAATTTCTATTTTCATCACGTGGCACTATCAACAAAATATCTATTTTATTTTCATTAACAATTTTATATAAATACACAAGTGAATGACAATTATATATATATATATATATATATATATATATATATATATATATATATATATATATATATATATATATATATATATATATATATATATATATATACACACTTTGCTACATAATATCATTATTTAGCTTTGTTATGATTTTCACCATATCTATCTCAAAATCATATTACATCTTATTCATTATAACTTTGAATTCTACTGATTGAAATCATATGATTTTTTTCATTTTGACTAAATCATTCTCAAAATCGCATCTATATCACATATATTTCAATTTATTACAACTATCTTAAAATTTATATTATTGTCAACTTTATCTTTTTATTGATTATAATTGATTGACATTTTATATCAATACTATTTCAAAAAATATCATTTAATATGCTAGCAATTTACACATGTATATTAGTAGTATTTGTTATAATATTTCGAATAAGAGTTAACAAGATGTATAAGCCATGTATTTTCAATGACAATATTTCAATGCACCCCATAGATCTCTTATACACCACGCAAAATTCCATTTTTGCCCCCAGCTTTCGTAGATACACTTCCGGAAGCACGCCATTCATGCAAAAAAAATTGATAGGTTCCCTAGCAACATCTACGGAAGAATAATAAACTACTATATGTGGGGAAAAATACAAATAAATTCAGCTCACGGATAGTTCTGTAGGTACATCTACGGAATGACTTAGCGCCACAATATTCCGTAGATGCATCTACGGAAGTGTCTGATATAGTTTGAACCATCATGATCACTCCCTCCATTGTTTCATTTCTTCAAACTATCCATATTCCACACCCTAAAAACCCTACATCATCATTACCTATTTTCACTCCAAGATTCAATTTTTTTGGTGCAACAAGTCAAAGGAAGCAAGAGGAGTCTGAATTTCAAGTAAATATCCATCTTCAACCATTACATTGTTCATATTATGCATCTAATTTTTTTGAAAAAAGTTGCGCTGCTTCCGTAGATGCATCTACGGAACGTGTTAAAGATGAACACTTCCGTAGGTGCATCTACAGAACAATCACTGAGTTGTTTTTTCCAACAGTTATGTAATTCTGTGTTATTTTTGCAATTGTTTGCAAATAGGTATGGTGCATCCCGATAATATTTCAAGAGAATTAACTCCTTTAGTGGATGTTTGTACGAGTGTTGATGGGTAGTCGCAAAGATGGTAGATGTCGGAGGTGACTTTAGTAGCAAGGAAGACTTTGATGATCGTGAAAGCATGCTAACATGGATTCGTATGAATGAAACTAACCTTGACTTTGGTTTGGTAATAGGAAGATCGAATAATGGTACGGCAAGAAGAAACTCGTTTGTAACAATGATGTGCGAAAGAAGACGACATGGGTACTAGAAAATGTGGGTGTCTATTTAAGATCTGTTGTTACATGTTGGCTAGCAAGAAGTGGAGATGCTCTATTATTTGTGGTTTGCATAACCATTATTTGTGCGCAAAATTACAAGGCCATCCTAGTGTATGGAAGGATGCAAGAATAAAAGGTGAAGAGGTACCATTTGAAGAATGAAAGGAATTCTGAATTTTTGAAAAAATTCACGTGGGAACCGGTTCCCTTAAAACAGAACCCGGGTTCCCTATATGTAACGTTATTAAAATTTGAAAATTTGAACTGGGGAACCGGTTCCCATAAACTGGAACTCGGTTCCTGGACATGATGAGCGAAAAATAGCTGGGCAGAGGGAACTGGGAATCGGTTCCTCCAAACTGGAACTCGGTTCCCATATGCAAAAAACACCAAAAACATATATTTAAAGGTTTGAATGATTTTCTAATGTTTTGCAAAGATTATGGAAGATGTATGAATGTTTGAGAACACTTGTTTATGCATCAAGAGAGTTGTATACCATATACCTTAATATTTTTGATCAATGAAGTTTAAGTTCTTTTTGAAATACTTGAATCTTTATGCTTTCATATGAATTCATCCATTCCTTTTGCAATTGAAATCTTGTCTTCATCAAAACCAAGTTGTAGAAAGATTGTCTTCACATTCTCCCCCTTTTTGATGATGACAAATTACTTGAAATTGGTAGGATTGGTAGGGTGGTGATGTTGCTTTAAAATTTGAATCTCCCCCTAAGACAAAGCTCCCCCTTAATATGATAATTGATGCTCTGCTTGAGTTGATTCTTTTATTGAAGATTTGCTTGCTACAAATTGTTAGAGAAACATACAAACATACATGTGCATATATATAATTTATATATAATTCTTCTCCCCCTTTGTCATTAGCAAAAAGGAATGGAAAAGAAGATGAAAGATAGAAGAAGGTATGTATAATAATAAAAACAAAAAGTGAACACATAGAAATAATGATAATGGTAACATAACATAAGTCTTACAACATAGGAATTGAAACTTAATGGAACATAACATAGGAAATAAAACATAGTGCAAACTATAGATGCATAAACGGAAAGGATATTAAACGAAAAGTACATGTAAATTTAAAGGAAACAAATTAAACACATAATGCTCATTCATCATCCAAGCCATCAATCTCTTCATCATCTTGGCCTTGGTCACCATTATCCTCTTGATTGGGTTGGTTATGGTATTGGAGGATTTGTGCAAATTGTTGGCGAAAGAAGGCATTTTCCGCTTGTTGTTCTTGATAGTGGTTAGCAATGGTGGTTTCAATAGAGCACAATTTGTTGAAGACTATATCCAAAGTCGCACCTCCTTCCGGAATGGGTGGTGGAACATCATCATCCTTGTAAACAAAAGCTCCGTCCATAGCTAAGACAATACCGGTATTTTTGAGAGCGGTTTTGTCGTTGATTTCACATTCCCTTGGAGACATAGGTAAAGAAGGTTGATTCTTAAGGTTCACACCGGCAGCTTTCATGATATGTGTAATAGGTCTACTATAAGGTAAACCACCATTCAAGTGTTGAAGCCTATGCATATGAAGCAACATTGTGACAGCCCAATTGATATGAATGTTATTCTTGACACCATAGAGCACTTGAAGTTCCAACTCATTGACATGGGAGTGATTTGAATGTTTTGGTAGCAAAACATAAGCAATGATGAAATGGAGCATTCTCTCATTAACTGGAAAGTTTGATCCAAACATGTTAAACTTTGTGAGGAGAGGGTTTTGTTGAGTCACGGTAGTGGTTTGAGAGGGTCGAATCATATCTAGAAAGCTTTGTGTTTTGCTAAAGCCTTCCCACTCGGGTGTATGTCCAGCAACCAAAATTTGGCCGGTAGTAGGGAGTCCTAAACAATTACCAAAAGATGCAACATCCACCCTAATAGTTTTATTACGAATCGAAGAGGTGAGCTTAATTTCATCTAGGTTAGAGAGATCATTACCAAACACAATAGTCAAATTTTCATAGAACTCCTTAACCAAATCCGGATATATTTTTCCATAATCACTAGCAAAATCATAAACCCCTTGATATCTTAATTTTTCCGGAAATACAAAACTATGAGAAGGAAAGGATTCAAGGTTACCATATTTTGAAATCAAGAGAGGCCTATTCCAAATGTTAAGCTTTGGATTCTTTGGAAGAGGTTGTTCATCAAAATCATTCCTAGCCTTTTTCTTTCCCTTTGATGCTCTTGATGAAGAAGCCATGGATGAAGCTTTTTGAAAGTTAGGGTTTGAGAATGGGATTTTCGGATTTGTTGTTGTGGAGAGTTTTGTGATATGAGTTTTGGATGTGTGAGAGTATATATAAGAGATTGGATGAGTGGGTTTTAATTTTGGTGGAATAAAGGCTTGATTTAGTGGAGTTTTAATGGTAGTGGAGGAAGGTTGAAGAGGATGAATAGTGTAGTCAAGAGAGATATGAATGAGTGTGAAGGTGAATAAAGTAGGTCAAAGTTGTTTGAAGAGAGTTATGAGATGGAGTGAATAAATTCAAATAAAAGACAAGTTATGACACATAGAGAAAAGAGAAGGGAACATAAAAGAGGAGAGAGATATGTCATATAGAAAGGAGAGAAAGTTATGACATGTTTGAACAATGTAACATAAAAAATAAAAAAATAAAAAAGAAAAAGTTACGCAGGAACCGGTTCCCCCTTTTGGGAATCCGGGTTCCAGCCCTTAAACAAGCGTAAAAACCTGGCAGACTAGACTAGGAACCGATTCCCTCTTTTTGGAACCCGGGTTCCTTAACCAAAAAATGAAAAATACATAAAATGCAAGCATTTTTAACACATAGAAACATGATTATAGCAAATATATTTCTAGAAATGTATGAGATATATGTGTACCTTTATTTTATCAAATGAAGAATCATATATCTTTTTCATCTAAAATTCCAAGTTCTCGCCGAATTTTGTAAAAAGGTTCTTTTGCAAGCGGCTTGGTGAAGATATCCGCAAGTTGGTTATGAGTATCCACAAATGTTACTTCGACATCTCCTTGAAGGACATGGTCTCTGAGAAAATGATGTCAAATGTCTATGTGTTTGGTTCTAGAATGCATGACCGGATTTTTTGTAATATTAATTGCACTTGTGTTGTCGCATCGAAGAGGAATGCATTCGATATCAAGTCCGTAGTCACGAAGTTGTTGCTTAAGCCAAAGAATTTGTGCACAACAACTACCCACTGCTATGTATTCCGCTTCGGCCGTGCTAAGAGCAACACGTGCTTGCTTTTTACAAGCCCATGATACTAATGCATTTCCAAGAATGTGACAAGTACCACTTGTGCTTTTACGATCAGTTTTACAACCTGCATAATCCGCGTCAGAATAACCAATTAAATTGCAAACACTACCTTTAGGATACCATAGGCCAACGTTGGTCGTTCCTTTGAGATACTTCATGATCCTTTTAACCGCCATAAGATGTGATTCCTTTGGATTTGCTTGAAAGCGAGCACAAAGGCAAACACTAAACATTATGTAAGGAAGGCTTGCCGTCAAATACAATAAAGAACCAATCATACCTCGATACTTAGTAATATCAATTGGAGTACCGGATTCATCTTGATCAACATATGTACCGGAGCCCATTGGAGTATTCATTGCTTTACAGTTATCCATATCAAACTTCTTCAATAATTCTTTACAATATTTGGATTGATTGATAAAGATTCCATCTTTGAGTTGCTTAATTTGTAGTCCAAGAAAATAGTTCATCTTTCCCATCATAGACATCTCGAATTCTCCTTGCATCATCAATGGGAATTCTTCACACATTTCTTTGTTAGTCGATCCAAAAATGATATCATCAGCATAGACTTGAACCAATAAAGTGTTACTTTTGATTTTCTTAATGAACAAAGTTTTATCAACCTTACCCTTTTCGAAACCCTTTTAACACAAAAAATTGCTAAGTCTATCATACCATGCTCTCGGTGCTTGCTTTAAGCCATAAAGAGCCTTTCTCAACTTAAAGACATGTGTAGGATTCTTGAAGTCTTCAAATCCCGGGGGTTGTTTGACATAGACTTCTTCATTGATATAGCCATTCAAGAATGCGCTCTTGACATCCATTTGATAAAGCTGAAAATTTAATGAACATGCATAAGCAAGTAAAAGACGAATAGCTTCTAACCTTGCAACTGGAGCAAATGTTTCTTCAAAGTCGATTCCTTCTTCTTGATTGTAACCTTGGGCCACCAATCTTGCTTTGTTTCGAACAATTATACCATTCTCATCAAGTTTGTTCTTAAACACCCATCGAGTACCTATGATGTGTTTATCACTTGGTCTAGGAACAAGTTCCCAAACTTGATTTCTTTCGAATTGATTTAATTCTTCTTGCATTGCATTTATCCATTGATCGTCTCCTAAGGCTTCATCAACTTTGGAAGGTTCAATTTGAGAAACAAAAGCCATGTGTAAGCAAGCATCTTTGAGATTTAATCTTGTTGCAACTCCTTGGCTAATATCACCATTAACTTTATCAATAGGATTATCTCTATGAGTTCTCCACTCTTTTGGTAGATCATTGGTGTTTGATTCTTGTTGTACACTTTCTTGTTGAACACTTTCTTGTTGAACTTCCGGTGCCTTCACAATTGTATCATTTGAAAGCTCTTCCGGGGGTAAATCTAAAGGATCATCATCATCACAAACAACTATTTCCTCCTTGGAGGTGTTAGTCTCATCAAAAGATACATGCATGGATTCTTCAATAGTTAAAGTTCTTTTATTATAGATTCTATATGCTTTACTAGAGAGAGAATAACCAAGAAATATACCTTCGTCGGATTTCTCATCAAACTTACCAAGATTGTCTTTGTCATTGTTGAGAACAAAGCACTTGCATCCAAAAATGTGAAAGTGAGCGATGTTTGGCTTTCTTCCTTTGAAGAGTTCATATGGATTCTTCTTTAAGATAGGTCTAATGATTACTCGATTTCCAACATAACATGCCGTACTAACCGCATCCGCCCAAAAGTATTTAGGAAGATTTGCATCACTAAGCATTATTCTTGCAAGTTCCACTAGAAACCTATTTTTCCTTTCAACGACTCCATTTTGTTGTGGAGTTCTTGGTGCTGAAAAATTATGAGAGATACCATGTTCTTCACAAAATTCTTCAAATGATGCATTTTGAAATTCTCCACCATGATCACTTCTTATGGATACAATCTTTAATGACTTCTCATTTTGGATTTGTTTTGCATATTTTTTAAAGGCTTTAAAAGCATCACTTTTCTGCACAAGAAACAAAGTCCAAGAATATCTAGAATAATCATCAACAATAACTAAAGCGTATACATTACCTCCGAAGCTTCTTGTTCTTGACGGACCAAATAAATCCATATGCAACAATTGAAGTGGTCTTGTTGTAGTCACCACATTCTTTGGTTTGAAAGATGATTTGGTTTGCTTTCCCTTTTGACATGCATCACATAATTTATCTTTGACAAACTTTATCTTAGGTAAGCCAATAATAAGATCATGTTTGGTTAACTTATTTAAATGATCCATATGAATATGGGCTGCTCTTTTATGCCATAACCATGATTCATTATTGTTTATCAAAAGACATTTTACTTTCAAAGATAAATCATTTAAAGAAATCATAAAAATGTTATTAATTCTTGTACCTTTGAGTTTTACCTCATTGGTGACTTCATCAATGATCAAGCATTCCTCCTTAGTGAATTTGATCTTGAAGCCTTTGTCACAAAGTTGGCTAATGCTTAGAAGATTATGCTTTAGTCCTTCAACATAAAGAACATCTTCAATTGATGTGAAAGGTGGTGCACCAACTTTGCCTTTGCCAAGAATTCTTCCCTTATTGTTGTCTCCATAAGTGACAAAACCCTTGGCCTTTACCCTTAGATCTGAAAATTGGTTTAGGTCACCCGTCATATGCTTTGAACAACCACTATCTAGATACCATAGGTTTGAAGTGGTCTTCAAGCATGCCTACAAAACAAATTAAGTTTTGTTAGGTACCCAAGTGGCTTTGGGTCCATCATAGTTAGTTCCTTTCTTCACCCATACATAATGTCCACTAGGAACACTAAAGTTCCTTACATAACAAGCATTGGGTGTGTGACCAATAATACCACAATAAAAACAAGTAGGTTCAAAGTTACTTCTATATCTAGGAGGATAAGATTTATTCTTAACAAAGTTATTTCTTTTAGGATAATGTTGCAATACTTTAGGCTTGATCACTTTCTCTTGAATTGGTTGGTTACTAGCCTTGACAAAGATAGTCTTGTTGGATCTTGGTTTATCAAATTTAGAGAAACCAAGTCCGCTCTTATCATTGGAATATCTTTGTGTGCTAAGAACATTTTCCAATCCAATTTGCCCTTTTTCATATCTTTCTAAAACACGTTTCAATTGGACAATTTGGAAGGAAAGTGATTCACAATTCTTGCATGCAACATTATCTTCTTGAACACTAATCATTTTTTCTTTGTCATCTTTATGTTCTACTTCACTTATCTTAACCTTCTCTTCTAAAGATAGTATGATTTTCTTTTGAGATGAGATAGTTTTATAGAGAATTTTGCATTCTTTTAATAATTCATCTATTGCACCTTGTGCACCATTATCAAAAAGAGAATCATCATAACTAACCTCGCCTTCTTCATCGTCAGAGTGGTGTGATGCCATTAGTTATAGGTTTGCACTTTAGTCACTATCGGAGTACGATGAGGAACTTACTTCATTATCTTCCCATGCTATGTAGGCCTTTTTATTTTTGAACTCCTTTTTGCCTTTGAATCCATTCTTCTTCGAAGGCTTTGGACATTCCGGCTTTATGTGTCCTTGTTTCCCACATTCATAGCATGTAACTTCTTGTGATGAAGTGGATGATTCTTTATCTTTATGCTTTGAGAATTTCTTTCTTTTGACATAGTTAGTATTATCAATATTATTTTTATTACCAAAAAATTTGCCTAACCTTTTTACAAGAAGCAAGAAGTTTTCATCTTCATCCGATGCATCTTTCATTTTGCTTTCTTTTGAATCTACCTTTAATGCAATGCCTTTGGATTTCTTCTCTAAGTTCTAATGCTTTTCCAATCTTCCAAGTTCCGTCTCATATTCTTGAAGTTTTCCAAATAGTGTTGCGGAACTAAATTTTGATAAATTTTTCTTTTCGGATATCACCGTCACTTTTGGTTGCCACTCCCTTGTCAAAGATCTGAGCACTTTAAGATTAAGTTCTTCGGTAGTAAGAGTCTTACCAAGTGCCTTCAAGTGATTTGTCAAATGTACGAATCGTTTTTGCAAATCGAGAATAGTTTCTCCGGGCTTCATTCTAAAAAGTTCGTACTCTTGGCTTAAAGTATTCAATCTTGATCTTTTAACTTCAGTGGTACCTTCATGAGTTTCTACAAGAGTATCCAAAATTTCCTTTGATGTTGTACATGCCGATACTCGGAAAAATTCATCCATACTAAGAGCACCTTGAAGAAGATTGACTGCCTTTTTGTTAGCAAGAACCCTTTTTCTATCATTATCATCCCATGACGCTTTAGGTTTCTCCGATCCAACACCATTAACGACCGTTATAGGGACATGAGGACCTTGTAGGACAGCCTCCCAAACTTCTTCTCCTTGTGCTTCTAGATGAGCCTTCATTCGGATTTTCCAAAAGTCAAAATATTCACCACAAAACAATGGAGGCTTGTTGTTAGAACCACCATCTTTGAAAACCGGATTTTGATTTGCGGAAGCCATTCTGGATCTTTAGGAACAAGTTACCTATAACTTGCTCTGATGCCAAATGTAAGTATCAGATATGCCTAAGAGGGGGTTGAATTAGGTTTTCAAAAATTTTATCGGTTTTATGAGAATATTTCTAATAATTTTTGGTTGAATGTATGAAGGTTTTTGAGAGGTTCTTTTCTTTTCATGGTAATGGTGATGAAAGCAATAAAATGCGGAAAATTAAAGAACGCAAGGATGTATACTGGTTCCCCTCACAATCCGAGAGTACTCCAGTTCCCTTTCAAACGCGAAAGAGATTTCACTATAGTTAGAATTATTGTACAAGCCTATGCTTACTATCTAACCTATAGGGTGATCAAAGGTTCTTAACACCTTTAAGATCAAGCAACACTAATGTGAATGAAGAACAATCCTCTTCAAACACAACACTTACTTCCAACAATCCTGGATAGTAAGGAAAAAGAAAAATATCTTTGAATGATACAAGAATTTATGAAGATGAATAATATATCAATCTTGGATTGATCTTCCCTTTCAAGCATACAATTCTTTTTAATGATAAACAAGTGTTCAATGAATGTATGATATGAAACTTTGGTATTTGAGTGAAAGTTATATGAACAAAGTTTCAAATAAAAATGAAGTATGGACACTTGGTGATTTTTGTGAAAGATATGGACACTTGAATTGTTTGAATTATTTGAATGAAAGAGGTAAAAAATAAATTGTGAAAAATCTGAAATATATAGCCTCTAAGACACCTTTACAAATGGTTATTATGTATGGAAGGATGCAAGAATAAAAGGTGAAGAGGTACCATTTGAAGAATGAAAGGAATTCTGAATTTTTGAAAAAATTCACGTGGGAACTGGTTCCCTTAAAACAGAACCCGGGTTCCCTATATGTAACTTTATTAAAATTTGAAAATTTGAACTGGGGAACCGGTTCCCATAAACTGGAACTCGGTTCCTGGACATGATGAGCGAAAAATAGCTGGGCAGAGGGAACTGGGAACCGGTTCCTCCAAACTGGAACTCGGTTCCCATATGCAAAAAACACCAAAAACATATATTTAAAGGTTTGAATGATTTTCTAATGTTTTGCAAAGATTATGGAACATGTATGAATGTTTGAGAACACTTGTTTATGCATCAAGAGAGTTGTATACCATATACCTTAATATTTTTGATCAATGAAGTTTAAGTTCTTTTTGAAATACTTGAATCTTTATGCTTTCATATGAATTGATCCATTCCTTTTGCAATTGAAATCTTGTCTTCATCAAAACCAATTTGTAGAAAGATTATCTTCACAAATTCATCACACTTTGCATAATCATGTAAATAGCATTATCCAATATATTTCACATGTTCAAGTATGCCACAAACTCAATGGTTTAATATTCAAAAGGATCCAATGCTATTATTCCAAATATGTACACAAACCATCATCATCAGATATTCACATTTATCACCAAACTATGTAAAACATCACCAAATTCAATGATCACATTTCGTACACACATAACAATCACATAAATGCATATATTCAAATATCACATAACACCAATGTGACCCAATGTAAGACATGTGACTCTATGCATGTGGTACCAATGTGGACCCAAAGTTCCACCGCTTCCGATTCATATAGAATCTAGCCACGCTCCCGATCCAGACAAGATCAAAGCCAACACGTCTATCTCCAATTAAGGATCAACGTCTGCTACGCCTATTTCCAATTAAGGATCAACATCTTCTACGCCTATTTCCATTCAAGGATCAACGTCTATTACCATGTGAACCCACAGTTTCACCGCTTCCACCATAAAGCCAACCATGCTATGAATGAATGTACAAATACCAATATTATATGCAATTAAGATTATCTCATCAATCTTAACTTACCGCATACCATGATAATTAAACTCTATGAATTATCCACCAATTGTACACAACATTCACAACACATATATATCATTCACATATAAAGGCCAATAATCAATTACGATTCACAAATCCAATTAACACTAGCAACCATACTATCTCATGTTAATTCACATTTGCCAAATATATATGAATGCACACTTTCACAACTAATCAATTAATCACTAGGATTCATGTCAAACGGCTACCCACATAATACAATTCACAATTTATCATTTCCATCACAAAACCAACATTTATTATAAAGATATTCAAATCAAACACAATTTCGATCGATTCGTAAAATATCACAATTTCAACAAAATAACACCACCACATTAATCTACTAATTAAACTTAGTTACCACGTAAATTTTCATTAAATTCCGGACAACTAATTATACCGCTTAATTCGGCTATTTCGATCAAACAGGATTGTTTTGCATTTCATTTTGTTTTCTAACTACTACTGTTACACAATTCAATATACTCTTGTTTCTATTGTATTTCAATTTATAATGGTTCATTTCCATTACAACATGTTCATTAATTGATAGCACTGAAGACAACAGCATGGAATGAAAATATTTGGCTAAAATGGATATTCCACTTCCATTATGTACACTATTATATACCTATTATATCTTAAGTAGAATATATGGAACAGAACAAGGCAAGCTTCGAAAATAACATAATAGCATACACAGTGGAATCACATGAATTTGTAAAGTTTTAACGATAATGTAAACACTGATATCATAAACTGACAACTCTAAACATATAAAAATATCTTTTATAAATTTAATTGGTTAACGGTCTGACCCAAGTAATAATGAAACAATTCTAAGGAGTCAAATACCTTCAATTTTAATTTTTCGTTTGATCAGATTTGAATCTAAACAATTCGAAAGCAACTCTAAACATGTCATAGTTAATTAAAAGAAATAAAAATATGACTCTTAGTAACTCAAAATAACTCTGCCAACTCTATTGACAACTCTAATAAAATTGAAATTAACTTAAATCTAATAAAATTGAAATTAACTTAAATCTAATAAAATTGAAATTAACTTAAATTAGTTAATTTACTCAACAATCATCAACTCAATATTAAATTAATTATTTTCCACAATCATAGTAAATATAGCACTATAATTTTCTCCTTTTTTTTTCTCTTCCGGTTAGAGTACAATGTCGTGACATACATATATATCAACTATCTACCCAATACTAAAGTGTTGCCCAAACTGACCTTTTTACCCTTCCAATCAATTATTTTTTCCCTTGCTAAAGGTTATTCCAGTAATTAACAAAATAAAAATTGCTTCATGCCAATTGTTCTCTCCTCATTGGTCACTTCAAAGATATGTTGTACTTTCACGTTTTCTCTTCTCTCTCACACATTTTCTCTTCTCTCTCACACGTTTTCTCTTTTCTCTTTCCTTTTCCCTTCAAACCCTAGCACAGCCACCCCTTTCTCCACCCTCTGCGCTGCTGAAACTATTTGGGAAAAGGAAGACGAAGCAACTCGCAACAAATGCAGAAACTCATAGCCATGCCAATATTCGTCTCCGATTCTATGGTATCTTAGAAACTCTTCTACCATTTCAATATCTCCTTCACTTCTTCACATTTTATTTAGAGTTGGATAAATATTCGTTTGTGTTTGATTTCATTTGTCATTTGATTTCATTTTCATTTTTGTTTTAACTCCTTCATATTCTTAGATCTATGGTGCTATGATTTCATTTTCATTTACTTCTTCTAATTTGTGGTGTTTTTATTTATTTTTTGTTAGGGGTTTTGATTTCTGAAGAAAGAAACAACTAAGCAACAAATCTTTTCAGTGGATAGCGGCATTTCAGATCTGGGCTTGACCACTACATCTGGATAGTTAGAATGATTTATGTCTACTTCCATCCAAATGTAATATCGTATACTAGCTTGTGTTGTAGTGAGTGTTATTTTAAAGTGTTATTGAGCTATTTTAAATTTGACATATTTTACCATTTCAGGTTGAGAAATGGATGGAAAAATTGGAAGAATGTGAAATCAAGAGAAAAGTAACAATCAAAACCATCATTATGTCAGTTTTTTTTATTTGTGAGTTACATGGCTTCTTATTAACCTTTGCTTAAATTATTCATGGTTTTCTCTTCTTTTTTTTTGTTGTTGTTACTTTATGAATGTTTGTTCTTTCCAGCATGGTTTTAGAAAACATTCAATTCCTATACTTTTTCATAATCAAATGTTAGTTAGTACCTTAGCTGTTATGAATTTACCATTGATTTGATTTTATTGCAGTTTGAAAAAGCACTTAACCAAATTAAAGATGATTCCAAATCAAATCCTGATGCAGCCCCTCAGTGTTGTAGTTGTTGCATCTTCCTTAGTACATGGAAGAAGTGCAGCAGCTGCTAAAGCCTCATCAAGTGATAAAACTGCTGCCATATTAGCTATGCATGTGGCTGGTGACAGGGCTCCAGTGAATACATAAACTGAAGGAGTTGATGTTGGGCCAATTATTGAAACAATATTAATAATTTTTCAATTCATACATAAATTGTGCTACAACCTTTTTTTTTTCAATTGCAGGCTGAAAGAGTTAATCATAGAGATGACGTACAGAGATTTGTAAAGCAATAAAGTCAAGCCTCTTCTTGGTATGGTTTTTGAGTTTATTCTGTTAAACTAAGTTAATTATACATAGAGTTAAAACGGGTTAATGGAACACTGGACACAGAAACAGTTGTAACACGCCGAAATTTATTTTAACATTTTGGAATTTCACTTGGATGGTTATATTGTTTATCTATTTGATGTTTAAAGTATTCTATGTGCGGTATAGGATGTTTCTCAATGGTGATTTTAGTGATGGGCCTTACACTAGATGCACGCCACGGTAAATACTGACTAGAAGTAACTGCAACACTGACTAGAAGTAACTGCAACACTGACTAGAAGTAACTGCAACACTGCCTTTTATTATCAATTTCTTAATAATTCTGTTCTAAGCAATAAAATTTATCTCAAACTGTTTTGGAAAATAGTCAATCTAATATGTTATATCAAAGAATGTATTTTGATTTAGTGCAGTCATGATCTTAGCTTCCTTTTTTTATATTGTATTGCAAATGTTTCTTCTTCATTTCTGGTTTTAGTTAATTTTTTCTTTGTTTGTAGATAGAAAACCTTCTTGATTGTGCTGTAGCCAAAATACGTAGGAAACCATTGAAAGTTTTTGTTGAAGTGAATACAACCGGAGAAACATGTAAGTTACACCTGATAGATTTTCCAGCAAATTCAGTATCTAAATCTCTAAATAAAATTAACATGGTTTAGTTTGAAGACTATTAAGTTGCCCGGAAGAGTTTTTGTTGTAGGTTGAAAGAGTTTTTGTTGTAGGTTGAAAGAGTTTCTCATAGAGATGACATGCAACAATTTGTGCAGAATAATTTTTGAATAAATTTAAATGATGTTGTTTTTGTTGTAGATTATCAATCCGGCTGCAATTTGCACGTCGACAGATTATAATTCGCGGCTGTTGGACACTATTGTATTTGTGGGTGTAATTATGCATGCAGATTAAATTTTGGACTGCAGTTAAAACCTTGGTCACTACTATTAGCTAAAAATTATTTATATTTTCATTTGATGAGTTAGTTTTGATAACTTAGTTTATGTGAGTTGGTTTTAGAAAGTGAAGGACATATGCAAGAGGAGACCAAATCCATCAATATGTCGTTGAGTATTCATAACTTGGTTTATGTGAGTTAGTTTATATTAGTGACTTGCTGCTATGAACCTGTAAGTATTCTATTCCGTTTCTGATTTTCTCTCAGCCCTTTTTTGTTAGAAATTAAATTAAATCGATTATGGGATCCTGTTAGTGATGTTGAATTCTTTTATATTTTTGGTGTTTGATACAAAACCGATCTGTGCCAATTGATTTACGCGATAGCTCGGGGTGAATGTACATGCTGTTGCAGTTAAGATTTAATTATAGTTCTTCCTTGTCTTCTGCACCTTTTCTTCTCCGCATACTCAAACACTGCTGAATTGTGTTTGTATGTCTAGACACTGTCATTTCATGATTTCTCCTTCCTTTAAAATTGGTTAGATTTTAATGGACTCCATGTGTTTGATTTTAATACTAAATTACCCAATTTCAATTTGTTACAGGAATACTAAACCAAATTGGCTGGAGCTTGATACAATAAACTTTGGTCTTTGAAATTGTTATTGATGATGAGTTACTGATGATGAGGTTGTTAATTTTATCAACTCAAAGGCCAATGTTGCTGTCATATACCATATTATTCAGGACTGTATAGAGTTATAACAGATAGAATTGTAATTAATTATAATGCAAAGATTACTCCAATCACCTACATCTTGATGAAGTTATGATGTTGAGAATGACAAAATTGAAAGTTGGCATAAATGACAAAATTGCTACCATAAAATTGCTATTGTTTTATTGAAAAAATTAAAAAATTGCTACTGTAAAACTACTAATGTAAAATTACCATGGTTTTATTAATTGTTACTGTTTTATGAATTGCTGGATTGTTTGATTAAATGACAAAATCAAACAAAAATGTTTGCTTCATTATTTTTAAAGGCTAGAGCTAAATATATTTGGTAGTTTAACAATAATGCATAATTCAATATGTTCTGCTACACGATAAAAATAACTTAATTATGATCAACATGTTCCACTACATCCACTCTAAAAATTAAGAATTCAACATGTTTTGGTACATGACAACCATGTACTAATACAAAGTGATTAATACAAAATAATTGAATAACTTCAATCAACTAAACTATATCTAAAATTAACTCAAATCAAAACTCCAAGTAGTAGCAGAAATATGTCTTCCTCTAATGCCATGTTCCCTTCTCTGCATATAACAAAATTTTAATAAATATGAGATTAATTATTAATTTTTTTCACGGGTCACTATCAAGATAATATTTATTTTAATTTAATCAATCATTATCTTAATTTAAGAGATAAAATTTTTATCTTTAATTTTTTCTCCATCTCCCTATTTTTTTTCTTTTTTTTTGTATGATTATTAAATATAATTAAATTTATATGATTTTTGTTTATTTTAAAAATAAGTAAATATTTCAAATTTTATATCTATTTCTAAAATTTAATATTTTTATTTCTTAAAATTTCATTTTTTTTTTCTTCAACACACATGTCATTTTTTTATATGGTTATTGAATACAGTTAAACTTTTATGATTATTGTTCATTTATAATTAAATCATTCATTTCAAATTTACATGTGTCCAAATATATTTTATACAACATCATAATTAAATTACCCGTGCGGGAGCACGGGTCTCTTACTAGTTATATATATACTCTTAATTTCTTCTTACATCATAGTGTGACATATTCACTATCACACCATAAATTAGTAGTAGATAGAATCTCATTGCAACACAGTAGAACATAGAAAGAGAATATTATAATAAAATTTATTTCCAAAAGCAATTAACTCCAAAGAATAATCATGTAGTTCATTTAACAGAACAATATATGCATGTTAATTTTTCCAGAATCACACGCTATTGTACCTTAATATTTAATATTCTTCTCATAATAATATAATTTAGTTTTAAAACATGGACTGCTACAGTAAAAGTAAGAATGGGTTGACACTACAGTGTGTGTGTGTATATATATATATATATATATATATATATATATATATATATATATATATATATATGCTAATAGGTGGTTCCCAATCATCTCTCAATTTCACTAATGTACCTATTACTAACACCAAAACATGTACTAACATCAATTTCATGGATCCTCAACAAAAACCTAACATGTCAAAAACTTAAAAATTGAAGAACAAAATCCCTAAATCATGTTAATCTACCCATTGAACCAATCATACTAACCCATAATAATAAGGATTCCCCCCTTACCTCTTTGATTTCTTGAAACCCTAGCTTTTGTTCTCCTCCTCTCTTAGTCTCCTTTCCCTCTTTCTCTTCTCTTGAAAATGAGCAAATGAAATGATACCTCTAACTGTCATCAAACCCTTACTAACTTATTGTCTTAATGGGCTTAAGAAAATAACACCCCCAATTTACTTCTACTTCTAATAAATAGGCCCAATAGTTATAATCCTCTAATAATTCAATGTCTCATATTTCCGGTCTAATCTTAATTACTCCGAAAATTCCAAAAACGCTAAATATTAACTCATTAATATTTCTAATACTAAAAATATTAAAATTTTCGATTAAATATCGATCCGCTATCCCGAACTAATACCGACTAAATCGTCCCAAAACGCGAAAATTTTAATAAACATCACAAATGACTAAATTAAGCAAATAATTATTTTTCCGGGCGTTACAAAAGACATTACCTTGAATCTTGTCCAACCGAAAAAATATACTTGCCACATTGAAAAGGAAGGAACCCGATAACTTATCGAATATAAGGCAAGTGTATAATCACCGGTACCACAATAATAAGGCGAGTAGGGGAGATAGGAGTGAGATGCAACAATTGTTGAAAATGTTGGATGCTAACAAATATGTGTCGCGGTATAGAACTTGTAATGACAAGGTTATGGTCCGAGATATTTTTTGGACTCATCCGGATTCGATAAAGTTGTTCAACACTTTCCCGACAGTGCTCATACTCGATTCTACCTACAAGACCAACAAGTATCGACTCCCATTATTTGAGATGGCCGATGTTACATCCACCGAGAAGACATTTGCCATTGGTTTTGCTTTTTTGGAGTGTGAAAAAGAAGATAATCTTAGGTGGGCATTGGAGGTGTGTCGCTCACTTTTGAAAAAACAAGTCGAGATGCCTAAGGCGATTGTTATGGAACGCGACCCTTCTTTGATGAATGCGGTTGCAAAGATATTTCCTTCTTCCGATGTATTACTTTGTCGATATCATATTTCATGTAATGTGAGAAGTAAGGTTAAATCCGTTGTGGGGACGAAACAAGTAGAGACCGAAGGTGGGAAACCGGTGAATCCTGGAGTGGTTGTTGACCAAATAATGGATGCATGGGCTCGTATTGCAAGTTCATCAACAAAAGAATTGTATGCCGATGCTGTAACACCCCATTTTCTACCCGATATTTATATGAAAATTAGAGTGCCAAAATTACAAACAATAAAATAGGATGTCACATTTCAACATAAAACAACAAACGTCATGTATTTCATTTAACATTGATACATAGCATTCGGAATACAACTTTCAAACTTAAACTTCATTCACAACTTTATTCAACTAAATCTAAACTTCAGCTTATAATTATTCATCAACTTTTATTCAACTAAAAACAACTTGAAAACAATAGTAATTACTTCTTATTATTCAACTTGGATTTTAACATCTATAATAACAACAATGACAATTAGAGTCAACATAGACAATCGTTTATTCCATCCTGAGTGCTATGTATCAGAGCGACACACCAACTTGGACTCGATGAAGCTACTAAATCTTCATCACGGCGTATCACCTGCGCATTACTAGTATAAAGGTAACGACAAAACAAAAGAAAAAGTGAGATATCGAATCAATATAAATATGCGTATGATAAACAGTATATTAGATCAGAATCATACCACTCTCACCACTTCATGACAGCAACTATGCAACAACCAACAAACCACTTAGTAACAACAACAAGACACTTATTAAATCAACATAACAACTTAATCAACATAACTTAATGACAACAACAACGTATAACAACAACAACAACTTATAACAACAACAATTCACAACAATAACAATTTATAGCAACAACGGTTTATAACAACAACACAACGACCATCAATAAACGACAAAGAATAACAACGACTTTAACACACGACTCAACATGCGACACAACTATGCAAATGCATGTGATACCATTTGGAGCAGAACTCCCAACTTAAACATATGCCAGGTTATCGAGGCATTTCAATAAGGCATAAGCCTTCAACGTGGAGCCATCAAGACCAAGGCATAAGCCTTCAACTTTCAACGTGGTGCCATCAAGGCCAACTTAATCATGCAATGTATGAAATGTTATGCATGACATACAACAACAACACCAATCACAACAACAACAACAACTTAAACATGCATCAATTGCATCAACTTAAATCAACGCTGGTCATTCGACCTATAACTCAACATGTCCATAAATCAGGACAGTTCAACTTAATTCGAATTCACCTGCAAATCAACTTATTCGACATAATTACAACAAAACAAACCAACCAAAAATACCTACTTGTGTATACGAATTTACTCCGACAATTTTCAATTAATTCCGGTTAACTAATTATGCCGCTTAAATATACCAATACAACTAACCGGTATTGTTTTTATCTACTCCTACAATTACTACTAAACCACTGTTTCTAATTATTAGATTCACGTTGACTAATAACACTCTCTTGTTTAATTTATCAACACTGCTAGTTATTAATACCAAATGATGATTATGCTATTTATCAGGTCTGCCACTAATTCTACTATTACTTTACAGACATTATTACTACCACTAATTTTATATCTCTATTATTACTACTAATATTAATCCATATTGCTACTGTATTATCATCAGAACGATCAATTTATTAACTCACTAAATCCAAGTCTGAGTATTCACCTTTTTGGTTAATTCATGTATTGCTAAACTATATATGTACTACCCGTATCAATTGTAGTAATTTACTTTTCTTTCTACACTACCTACCACTACAATATATAGATATTTTTACTAAGAATTCTATTTAACATATGATAGAACAAGATTGTACAGAAGGCACATGAAACAAAAATAGGTGCCCCATTACACAACAAGGGACGAATATCCCCACCCCACCACCACAAGAGGGCGAACGCCCCTTATCTAGTATCCCCAAGGGAGGGCGCCCCTTATGGCTGCCCCCTTGTGGAGGGCGTACCTTAACTCAAGGGGACCGTCCCAACCCTTCATCTCCTTCATCCCCTTCGTATAGTTTCCAGATTCGTCAAATTTTCAATTCTGATTGAATTAACAAAACCAACACAACAACTTAATATTCAACAACACAATTCAACCGATTCACATTACAATATCATCCGTTATTATCAATAAATCACAGTTAACAAAAATTCAATATAAACAACCCATCTTCACAGAATAAAATATGCAACAGTACTAACACACAATTCATGGCACGATTTATACAACCCAACCCACATACGGTTCATCATAAACCCGGTTATAGAGATTGAACCCCACCCTTATCTGGGTTTACGGTCTCTCTATAATCTTTTCGGTCGAATTCCGAGTTTCGTCGCAGCTTCCAACTTATTTTCCTCGAACTTCTTCGGTCAATTTCCGGAACCGCTTTCTCTTTGTTCTTGCCTCTTTCTCCAAAACCCTATTTCTCTTAACGGCTACGTATGCTTATGTTTGTTCTCCTGATATTTTTTCAATATTCCTTAAACCAATACTCTAATATTTTTTTATATTCTAATAAACCAAATAATACTAATTCTCAAAACTCCTTAATGGGCCAATTTATTCCACGCCACCAAATTGATATTCACCACACAACAATTCAATCCAATTCACTTAAATAAATTAGTCCAATAAATAAATAATAATATTCTCAATATTATTTCTCCAATATAACCAATCTTATTAATCTTCTGACTATCGACTAAAATCTCAATTTAACTTAATAAACGTAACACGCCTCTTAACAAATAATACTGACAAATTCAACTACTCCGATAAATTCTCAACTTCTTCTAAATCCAATAATTAATTCCTTTAATAATTCAATTAAACAATTAATTAAATTCGGGGCGTTACAGATGTCGTATTGCAATTTCGGAAAATATGTGAAAAATATCCCGATTTATTGAAATACGTTGAAAGCACCATTCTTGACAAAGTGAAGGAGAAGTTTGTTTGTGCGTGGACTGATAAGGTCCGACACCTTGGGAATACAACCACCAATAGAGTTGAGTCGACACATGCTACTTTGAAAAATTGGTTGTGTAATAGCAATGATGATTTTTGTCGAGGTTGAGACACCATAAATCTCATGATTTCAAACCAACATAACGAGATACAAACCTCATTCGGTTGGAGCATTACGGTGTTGGAGCATCGATTTAAGGATAACATCCTTTACTCTCAATTGATCGGAAATATGCCTCGGGCCGAATTGAATTATATCTTTCACGAGGCAAGCACGGTGAAACCTTTGATGGCGATAGCTCAAAGTGTGGTTGCACTATTTCTAGCACGTATGGTCTCCCGTGTGCCTGTGTTATTGCTAAAAAGGTGAGATTAGGTGAGCCAATAAGAATGGACGAAGTCACTCCTCATTGGAAGAGACTTAGTTTTGATGATGATGGTTGCATCGAAGAAGAACCAAATATCTCTATTACTTTCGAATTGGAGGCGATACAAGAGAGATTTTCGAAGACCGATGACAACATGAAACTATACATCAAAGAACAATTGCGGAAGATTGGATTTCCAGAAACAACCGACATGAAACCGCCATCTCAACTGGTTAAGACAAAGGATGCTCCGAAGAAAGTGAAGCCTACACCGAATGGCAACTCGACTACACGGAATCCTTCATATTGTGATCATGTCGACAAAATCTTTCCCAACTCACCTACTCCTAAATCTCAAAAAAGTTCAAACAAAGGAGCTCGCATTAGCAAACCGCCTCCTATACCTATTGCTCCAAAAGTTTCGACTCCGACATCTATTTCCACAAAAATTCCATCAATTGAAGAGGTACATATTGCTCCAAAAATTCCATCAATCGAAGAGGTGCATATTGCTCCAAAAATTCCATTCATCGACGAGATGTCAAATTTTATGCACAAATACATCGACCGGATCGTCAATGTGGTTGGGGACGGTAATTGCGGATTCTGGGCCGTATCAGCTTTGCTTGGTAAGGGAGAGGATGACCATAAGCTTTCCCGTCTTGAACTTATCGAAGAGTTGATGAAGCATAAAGACTCGTACACGTGAGTATTTGGAGACGAAACTAAATTTGAATCGGTCAACGAAGCTCTTGTTCTTTGGTTGGGCGCTTACGCACCGATTTCAAAATGGATGAAATTCCCGGAAATGGGACATCTTATTGCATGCGCATATGACATGGTATGCATTAACTTGACACGATATGGTTTTTCGGAAACCCTTTTTCCGCTCCGCACCGCACCTCCTACCAATTTTGATGATCGTATTATGTGTGTTGGATGGCTCACAAAATCAAAATATTTTGTGCAAGTTTACTTGAAACCGGGATGCTCCATACCACATACGTCATCAAAATGGGCACTTCATCATACCGAAGCTGCCGATACGTGGCCGAATCGTTTTGTGGATAGGATGCACGGTTTCGAAAGGTTGAACAACATCAAAAATGAATCAAATGCCGAAAAGTCAAGATTAGAACCTCCAATAGATTTAGCCGGCGATAGTTCTTTTGATGTATTTATCTAGTTTCAAAGTGTAATATATGCACTCTATAACATTGCAATATAATCCTTTTTTGTGTTTATGTATTTGTGTCTATGTGTTTCATAGTGTTTATGTTTACCGTAGATGCATCTACGGAACGGAGAAATCTATGACCCTTCCGTAGATATATCTACGAAAATTTATGTGACAAATTGTGTGGTCCATAATCACCAAAGGCTTCTGTAAATTTGGGGTTTCTAGGGATGAATTATTACACACAAACACAAACCCTAAACAGAAACACAAAAATGGCTCACATAAGGCCATGTTCAACGCAGCGAACATCATCCAAGCGTCCCGATCCTGAACCTGTTTATCTCAGAAGGAATTGGCGTGTTATTTTCTCTTCCGTCAAACCCCTTATGCCGTTTAAGTTTTGGAACATCCATTCCTTCAACCAACTCAAAAGGACTCTGATGTCTTTTTTAGAGGAGGAGTATAAACCCGGCGAAGTCATCAGAAGGATCCAGAGGCTTAGAACAAGGACCCCTTCTGAGACCGGAGAAAAGGAACATTGGTGGGATGAAGTGGAAGGCGACGTTGATTCCGTTCTAATGATGCACGGATCATATGACATTGTTTTATTTGTTGTAATTTCTTAGATCTCTTAGTTTTTTTTAATTTTCTATTCCAAATTTCGATGTATCTTTTAATCAATGTTGATTTTAATTAATGAATGGATATTTTATCGTTACAAATGTAGTTGTCCTGGTTTTCTGAGTTTTGTTTAGTTCCGTATATGCATTTACGAAAGTCTTCCGTATGTGCATCTACGGAACACAACAACGTTAAAACAAAAAAAAAATACTTTTGAAGATGTATCTACAGAAATACGAAGATATTTTGGTCAATTCGATGGTGTGTAAGAAGGTCATGGGCTGGATGAAAAATTGTCTTTTCAATTACTTAGGGTGTGTTTGGTTGGAGGTAGATGGAGGGGAGGGGAGGGGAGGGGATATTTATAACAAAATGTGTTTGGTTCAATTTTTAGGAGGGGAGGGGAGGGGAGGGGAGCAAAATCCCTCAAAATCACACTTTTTGCGTTCCCCCGAATTGGGGGGGAATCGGAGGGGAGGGGAGGGAATGTCACTTTTAATATTTAATAAATTGATATATTTACTAAAATATCCTCAATTATATTTTATTATTTTAAAACTATTGTTTTCTTTTGTGTTTCTGCTTTTCTTTTTTGTGATTTTTCTCTATTGTTTTTATCAATTTATTATAATTATTCTTCAACTTCAAATTAAATTTTTATCTAATAAAAATTATAATCACTGCAATATTTTAGTAATAAGTTATTTTATGTAATTAAAAATTGTTATCAAACATAATTTAATTTATGTAAAAAGTTATAATATGAATCAAGTGTACTGAATTTTTAACGTTATGTGGTAAGTTATGAATTTTTAGTCACTTAATATTACAAATATTATTTTCAAAAAAATATTTAAGAAATTTCCACTTTTGAATATCATATCATTTATATAAAATTATAAGAATAGAAAAGTAAATTATTAATAAAATCCCTCCCTCCCCTCGTGAACCAAACATATTTTTAACCAAAATCCATCCCTTCCCTCGTTTGAACCAAACATATATATATAATTAAAAAAAATTCCTCCCCTCCCCTTCCCCTCCCTTCATTAAAATCCCTCCCCTCCCCTCCCCTCCCCCCTCATTTAAACCAAACAGACCCTTAAGTATGTAGATTCTTTGATATTTATGAATTTTTTTCATTTTACTATTCTATATCACCCAAATCCCAAATTCACAATCGAACGGGTTGTACCTTCTCCTCCGGTGCACCACCTGCAGACGATCCCACTCCTCCCTTTCTTCCTTTCCTCTCTTCTTCTCCTCTTCCGCCATTTCTGCACTAAATCAGAAACCTCAACTTCAAAACTTCAACATCGTAAAAAGATCCGAATGAGGGATTCGAATCTGGATTTGCAGGAATCGGGTTGGGAGGAACTTCGCAAGGAAGCGCGTAAGATCGAAGGCGATCTCGACGTCAAGCTCTCTTCATACGCCAAGCTCGGTGCTAGATTTACTCAAGGAGGTTCCATTCCTTTTCATTTCTTCATTTCTTCATGGCTTTCATTTTTCACAATTCGTTTTCTATTGAATCATCGTAAATGCATTGTGTTGAATTAAAGAAATGTTTGTAGGAGAATTGTGTTTGTGTTGAATTGAATTGGTTTTGTTTTTATTGGTTGCTTGGATTCGATTTTGAGAGAGATGAGACTGATTTTAGTGTGTGATCTGATGTTGACTGAGAGATGGCTGGAGTGTTTGATCTGTGTGTAAGTCGGTGGTGCTAGCTTGCTGCCAAGGATGGTGTGCTTAAAATCACTCACTTCGAAGATTAAAAAGAAACTACGAAGATTACGAGAAGATTAAGAGTATGAGAGTATGTTTGATTTAGCTTTTGGAAGAAGCAAAAACAATTTTGGAGGTGTAGAATTGATTTTAGAATGATTTTGAGGTGTTTGATTTTTCAAAAGTAGAATTGATTTTGTCTTCAAAATTGATTTTACTTGAAGTTGTAATTTGTAGCTTTTGAGTTTAAGGTGAGTTTGGATCGGCAGTGGACAAAATTGATTCTAGCAAAATTGAGTTTGGTATAATTGATTTTTACAAAATAGAGTTTAGCAGAATTGATTTATGTTTGGATACATTTATTTAAAAGTGAGTTGAACAATAAATCTTAGTGTAAAAATCACTCAGAATCAATTCTGGAGGTAGAAGCTACAAATTTTAACATCAAGTAGAATCAATTCTAGTGGCAGAATCAATTCTACTTTTGCAAAACCAAACACTTCAAAATCACCCAGAATCAATTCTACACCTCTAGATTTGATTCTGGATCTTCCAAGAGCCAATTCAAACATGCTATAATCCTGATTTTTACATTGCAATTATCCAAACATAAATCACTTTACATTTAAGTCACTTTTAACAAAAATCAATTCATTAAAAGTCAATTTTTTTTAACGGAGAACCAAATATACGCCAAGTCAGTGTTTGATTGAGTCTAGGCTATTAAAGTGGTATTGGAATTTTACATTACCAAGGTTTTCCAGCTGTTGGATGTACATATCTCTGTGTACATATCTGTTTGAACACCCTTACCGTATTAGCTAATTTTTGAAAATGAGATCCAAATATGTTTAACGTGGTATCAAAGTGGGGTTAAGGATGTCAATATGCGAGCCAGACCTAGGACCTATGCTGCGTGTGAGGGTGATCATTGAAGGTGTATTGGAGTTCTATATTGCTAAGGTTCTAGGATTGTTATGCGTGGTTTTGCACCCTCATCTTATGAGTTAATTTTTGAGATGAGATACAAACCTATTTATCATAGGCGTCAAGGTTTTTTTTACGGGAGCGTTTATATCAAAGTGCGAGGAAAGCGTTTCGTAAGGTGGATCACCTTTGAATTGATTGTGTTGTGGTTTGAAGAGTTTATGGACCACTCTAGATTGGAATGGGCTTTCCCGCGAAGTTCTAGTTCAGATGAGCTTTGGCCTAGTCCGAAACAATATGTTTGGGTGTTCTCTTGTAGAGTTGCTTTTTCTCTCCAAATTGATTTGGATCTTGTGCTTGAATTGATTTTCAGATTCAAATTTATTGTTCACTTCATTTTTAGGTGAATATATCCTAACATGAAAAAATACCTTTACTTTCAACTCACTTTTAACCAAATCAACTTTACAAAACCAATTCGTCCACATCAATATTCCTGCTATTGGATAACCAAACATACACTTAGCTTATGCTCGAGTAATGAATGCATTGAGATAACATTTCTTGTGGTATGGTGGCTGCTGACCGTAAATTTTAATAAGCTCCTATCAGTAGAAGTGGTTGGGGATACCGTTAATGGGCCATAGGAAGCAAAACAAACATGCATTTAATCTGTTTGGTTTTATGTTTGTCAAAATTGATTTTTTCTCTTGCCATCCTAACATGATTCTAACGAAAATACTTGTGTTTGCTTACTATGAGGCAAAGTTGATTAAGTTGATTTAGATTTGTTTGTCTCCAAACACCAATTTGACGACAAGTAATGAAGTAGCTTTTGTGTTATAATGACAAACTACTATAAGTTTTACATCAACTTTGTTTTTGGATAGCAATCATTTCTTACTATATTCAGTCTCTGGTTATCGAAGACATTTATTTTCGTGTGGTAAATGTTAGTTTTTATTATTGTTAGTTCGGAGTTGAACCCATGACCTCGTTTTCTCCCCAACCTTTTATGCTTCTCCCTCCAAACCACCTAATCACTTATGAGTTACTATTGAATTAAGTGATCAGAAATTTTTTGAATAAAATGTTAAGTCATTGTATTAGGAATAACATATTATCTAATGACAACTTGTTTTGGTAATATGTGCATGATGTTCACTTTTCACATTACGCCACACCTCAAAAGGTTTGTAAGTTAAGGATCTGTTTTGTTTGAGAAAATGTCACTAATAATAATAAAAATTCTATTTTGTTTTCACTTTTATTAAAAGTACATTGCGACTTCATAGATGAATGCATTTGGTGTCAGGCAGTACAATTCTCTATGTTAATGAATCATGAGAATATACATACCTCTTGTTATTAGGTTATGTTGATGCTGCCTCACCACCTGTTGGGTCCAGTAGGTCTTGGAAATCCATGGAAATGGAAATCCAATCTTTGCTCGAGAAACTATTGGACATAAATGATTCCATGAGTAGATGTGCTGCATCTGCTGGACCAGCTACTTCTGTAACACAAAAGTTGGCTAGGCACAGAGATATTCTTCACGAGTTTACCCAGGTATGTTTATAGCTCATTTCTATTTTAAATATGTAGTTTCAATTTTCAACTCTCAACTCCCAATCAGTTTAAGAAAAGGGAGTTTCTGGCACCAATATTGCTTAATAAGCTCAATTAGTTTGTTTTAACATGAGATACCATATCCTATATATAATTTGTCTAGTGGATGCATGAACATTGTATTGGGTTTGATTCTAAGAATCGGTGCATTTAGATTTTTCCATCTTCTTACTTGCAATGCTTGAACTTGGGTACATGTGACAGCTGTAAGTGTGGATGTAGGCTTCTAACACTTGTTATTTCCATTCTAGTTTGAAATTGTGAGCCTATGTTATTTTGGCCGATTTAGGCCGCACTCAAAAGAAAGAGTTAAAAGTGCCTAGTAAATTGCTGTCTTTAATAGTTTCATACTCTCACTTCATTGGTTGGGGATGTTTGACCCACTGAAGCTTTTACAGTGTTCTTCGACATTTCTTCTCAATAAAATGATGCTTGCTGGTTACTAGTAATCATTTTCCTCTTTTAATTTCAGTAAAGTATCAAATGCTAATTAGAAGATATTATGTCATGCCAAGCCTGTAACTTACAGGTTCAACTTTTGGTTCGCTTCTGAATTAGATGGCTTGTGATTCTTAAAACCTGTCCTGCATATACACATAATTTATGCAATTATGAAGAAAATGAGACAATTGACAGAGAACTACAAACTTTGTCTTATCCAAAGGTGGTAAAAATGAATAAATTGACTGACATTAATTAAGTATACAAATATGTTTTTTGATTGTAATTAATTTAAAGTCAGAGCAAACTTCTGTATGGACTGACCTAACACAAGGATTGTTAGCACCTAGTAGGATTCGAATTCAGGATCTTGAGAGGAGAGCACACTCTCAAGACCCAAGGCTCCACCACTAGACCGACCCTTGGGAGTTTTGAGGAAATGAGTATTGATAGTACCCTTAGAATAACTAAGGTGTATGTAGGAAGAAAGAAGACATGTGATGTAGGGAATTATGGCTGAGTGTTGGTAATCCCTTATTGGATGGTGATGTGGTCATAAGTTGGAGTTAATTCCCATCTTATAAGAGCACCAAAAAAAAACTTTACCTTCTAATCCGACATTTTGGAGTTGAGTTAGATACTACCCAAATTCTATGATAGTATAATAGAGTAGAGCCACATGTTATCAAGCCACATAGGTCATGCTCTAGATGTGTTTAGTGTCCCACATCTGACAATGATATGATGTGGTTAGTGGTTACATACAAGTGAGATGTAATCATCGCCTTACAAGTCAATTTGTGGTGTTTGAGTTAGATTTGACCCAATTTCTAAAAACAGCCGAGCGAAATGGAAAAGTTTTCCTTATGTAACTAACTGTTGAGTTACTTGTAGGGAAGGTACCAAGTGTGTGTTTTAAAAAAGGGGATATATGGTGAGAGTTACCGGTAGGGAAGGTACCAAGTGCGAGTTAGACTTGGAATTTTGGGAGGGTTTGTACACTCCAATTTCCTAGTCCTTTCGTTTATTCTATTCCCTGCATTTTCCTTGTAGCTTCCGAACCCGGGATCTGTTGTCCGTGTTAAGAGTCTCGTATTGGGTGAAATAAGGCTTCAACATTTGTTTATAAATGGGGAAATCATCACATTATAAGTCAGTTTGTAAGGATAACTTAGTAGTACCACATAAAAACTTAATATGATATCAGAGCATGGTTCAAGATGTATTGTACCACCTGTTCCCATGTCACCACTATTGGGTCATCCTCCCTATGTTCAGTTTTGGACGTGAGGTTTGTGTTGAGAATCATACATTGGATGAGATAGAGCTTTAACATGTATTTATATATGGGAGCAATCATCACCTTAGAAGTCGATTTTGTAAAGATGAGTTAGGTTCAATATAAAAACTTAATATTCACGTTGATATAGACTTAGATTTTCACCACTAATACTGTATTTTCAGTTCTCTGTTTTTTCACCACTAATACTGTATTTTCAGTGCTCTGTTTTAATCATATTCCTTGTAGCTGCTTATTGATAGAAACCAACTGATATAGAATATAAAATAGGGAAAATCCCTTTGATTACAGAAAGATATTGCAGAACTTCGAGGGTCTGCACCTCCCAATGCCAAAATGGCCCCTTTTCCTATCAAATTCCCAGATGATCAACTCTCTAATGTCTTCCCCTATTTATACTAGACCTAAACATACTTAATTAATAGTATAATAATTATAATAATTATCCACTAACTCTCCTAATAATTTAATAACCGTTACAGTAATTGAAGAGTCTAACACTTATCTTATACATATAATATTGGCCATAAATAAGGGTAGGATGAAAATGTATTCCTTCATGTCACATTTCCCCCTAGTGAACTCCCTACCATCCATTAAAAAGGAGAGAGACTTTAAAATTTAAAAGGAAGTGGGGATGTAGATTTAATGGGGGAGATCAAAACTGAAGAAAAATCCAGGGAAAATTCTATTGGAGGAATTCTATTCCTGGTGTAGCACACAGCCAAATTGGACTATCTCTGCATCATATCCTACCATTGTACCATGATTTTTATCTTGGTGCTTTGACATAATTCTTTGTGGCTAAGCGTTATCCCTGTTATATCAATTTTTAGTTATATTGAGAAAGCTTATGTAGGAATTAACAATATTTTGTTTTAAATCTTTATATTACCGTGATAAATTGGTTTCAACCATAATTACTTTATTTATTTTTATTGCTCTAGTAAGTTTACTTTGAATGAGCTTACCTTGTTTCTTGTTTGCTTCAGGAATTTAGACGTACCAAGGGGAATATAAACTCAATGAGGGAACATGCAGAGCTTCTAGGTTCTGTTAGGGATGATATTTCCGACTTTAAGGTGAACCCCAAGCATGACCTGAGTTAAATTGTATAGAAATTTTCTAATGGGTGTACTAGACCTAACTTCTTTTTTAGCAGACATCTGGTAGTATGTCACCAAGGATGCAGTTATTACGTGAGAGAGCCGCCATCCATGGAAGTACGTCTCATGTAAGTATTTTTCTACTTAAATTCTTAATTGGTTTCTTTATTGGTCCATGGTGACTACTAATTAATAATCAGTCCCATGAAAGTTATGCATCAGAGAGGAACCATTTTTCATAACTCATGGAACCATTTTTTCCTTGTATGTTAATGGCCATGTTCTTTTAAGGATTTCTCACTTAGTGCTTACATGAAGCCATAATAATGGGTCCTATAGAAACTCTTCTTTTTCCGATATTTTGAGTTGTTATTTCTAATATCCTGAATTTTGAGAATTTGCAATTCACATTTCCTGTATTTTTCCAGATAGATGATGTGATTAGTCAAGCTCAAGCCACAAGAGCTGTCTTGGGTTCTCAGAGGGCCCTGTTTGGTGATGTTCAAGGAAAAGTGAGGCTTCTTGGAGACAAGTTCCCTATTATTCGTAGCTTGCTCGGTATGTTGCACAGTGGTTTTTATATTTTCTAATATGCCATGCCATTGATTTTCAAATTAAATGTGTTGGCTCTTTCATTGCTCTTGCAGGTTCGATAAAAAGACGAAAGTCAAGGGATACTCTTATTCTTTCAGCAGTCATTGCTGCTTGTACGTTGTTTCTCATCATTTACTGGCTCTCTAAGTAACAAGAATTTTGTAACGCAAATAATGAATTATGGTACTTTAATTCATTGAATTTTTCTGCTTCTTTCAATGTATTTATATAATTTAGGGATGAGAAGAGTAATATATATTTTTTATACAATCTACATTTGTCTAGGAGCTTCATATTTGTGTTTAATTGATTGTGTAAAATAATTTATTTGACTCTTGAATTTATACAAAAATCAATAGTGTTTGGCTAGTTATGTCGGTGAACTTATATGTATCTTCATGTTTAAGTTGGTGTTTATTCGAGATAAATAAAGAGACAATGTGTCATCAGAGAGAAAATAAATAAAGAGCCCTTGACTGAGATGACTTTTTTATGATTTTAGCAGTCTTATCGGTGTAAAATAACTTTATAATTGGGTATTACTTTTCTCACCCTTAGTTTACCATGATAAAAAGTCATTATTATTTTTAGATTTTAGAAATGCATCTCTAGACGCACTTAAATTATAGACACCCAACACTTTCGTGAGCAAACCATCTCATTTTGTTCAATAAATATGTTCAAAGATACATTTCTGCAACTATATTAAGGTTTATTCGGAGGTGCATCTCTGTAACAAGTATTATTACAAAATTCAAAGAAGTTTATAGAGATGCGCATCTTTGGATGCATCTGGAAAGCGTTCTATAAGCTTAAACCACAAAGTAGTAATAGATGGATGCAAAATGTTGAAGAGAAGTTTAAATTAATATCAAAATACTTCACATTACATAGATAATTGTAACATGCAAATCTAAAGTTGTCATAGCTCTTAATGCACATGCAAACCTGACTAGTGAGAAATTATTTGCTATGATAATCGAAATCAATATGATTGGCAGTTCTGATAGTTGGTGGATAGACACGACGCCTCTCGTCATGCATGTTATGAGCGTGTAATGTTCAAAATATACACGAATACTAAAGATAAGAAAATGTTGTTGAGAGATGCTCACACCACTAATGTTGTTGGTATTGGAGATGTGGAATTGAAGTTCACCTCTAGAAAGAATTTGATTTTAAAATGATGTAATGCATGTCCTTGAGATTAGAAAAAGTTGTTTTTATGAGTTTCTTTAAAATAAGACAGAGTTTAGTCAGTCTATTTGGGTAGATTTGGGCATAGAACCAAATGATGTTGAATTCTATGAAGATAAATTTCCTTTCAAATCGAGAAATAGTGGGGGCGCAAAATCAAATCACATTCCTATGATAAGAAGCACTGAAATCAATGACAAAGTAGAACAAAACTTCGGAAAAGTAATATAATAAGAGTTTTTAAAGATTGAGCCTGATTATGCAGACTATATGGTAGAAGAAGATCAAACAAATTTTCAAAAAGCATTGTCATCTTTGAATGCATATTTGTGATAAGAAGCTATTAAGGATGAGATAAATTCTCTAGAATCTAGTAGGACCTGCCACTTAGTAGACTTTTCTCCTAGTTGGAAACTAATCAGCTGTAAATGGGCTTTGAAAATAAAACTAAAATATGATGGAACACTTGATAAGTATAAGGCTCTCCTTGAAGCCAAATGTTTTAGGCATAGAGAAAATATAGATTTCTTCGATACTTTTTCTTCAATCACTATAATTACATCCATTAGGATATTGATATCAATTGGTGCTATTTATAACTTAATAGTACATCAAATAGAAGTTAAAACAACTTTTTTAAACAATGACTTAGAAGAAGAAATCTATATGGACTAACTAGAAGGGTTTGTGATGGGCAAGAAAACAAGGTTTGCAAATTATATAAGTTTCTGTAATGTTTAAATAAGATCCAAAGCAATGAAATTAAAATTTTGATAACTTAATAATATCGAATGAGTACAAAGTAAATAAAAGAGAATTTGCACATACACATTATTACAAATCTAGAAAATAGAACTTGCACTTTCATATGTATCTATGTAGACAACTTACTCATATTTAGATCAAACATTTAGGCCATTAATGATATGAAATCATTATTTTGAAACAAATTTGATAAGAAAGATCTCTGAGAAGGCATTGTAATTCTCGAAATCAAGATCACTAGATTAGAGAAGGTAATTTATTTGGATCAATCGCGCTATGGGAAGAAGATCATAAAAAATATAACTACTTTGACTGTAAACCTACTTGCACACTATGCAATCCTAGTGTAAAACTATTTATGAACACTTGTGATAGTGTTAGATAAATCGAGTATGTGACTATCATTGACAATCTTAGGTATGCTCCTGATTGTATTAGATCCGACATTGCATATGTCATAGGATTGTTGTGCAGGATTACTAGTAGACCAAGTAATGAGCATTGACAAGCTATTGAGAGAGTCACATGATACGTTAAAAGGACCATGAATCATGGTCTACATTATCAAAGATTTCTTATTGTATTTAAAGGATACAACGATGCACGTTGGAACGCATTATCTGAAGATTCCAAAGTTTGTATATATTCATATAGCTGGATGAGCTGTATCTTGAAAATCAAATAAACATACTATCTTGAATCAGTCCACGATGGAGTCTGAAATGATAGCATTAGCAAGTGTTAGTGAAAAAGCATGCTGGTCAAGATGCTTGCTAGCTGGAATTTTTTGGTATAAAAAACCATGTCAGATGTATTAATCCACTACGATAGTACCACACCTATTACAAAAATATGGAACAATTATTATAATGGTAAGGGACGTCAAATAAGGAGTTAGCAGATCCTTTGATTAAAGGATTAGCCAAAGAGAAAGTTCATAATACATCCAATGGAATAAGACTAATGTCTATAGATAATTGAGTTACTCATGATGGTAACCCAATCAAAAAGACTGGAGATCTCAAGAACTAGGTTTAATAGATAATAATAAGTTTTGAGCAATATGAGATGACCAATATGAGATGATCATGCTAGTATCAAGAAGAGAAACATGAATCTTGAAGTGATGATGAGATGATATAAACTCTTAATGAGATCTATACTTTATATGAGGGAATACCTAGCTACAAGAGTACTCTAAACTCACATGTGTGATTGTGGAACTTAGGCCAGTTTCTATGGAATTTTGAGACAGAGTTTCTAGAGCCTTCAATAAATTGGGATAAAAGTGCAGAGCCATTAAAACACATGCTTTTACAATACACCTTAAGAAAATGTTGGGTGCGAATTTGATGTCAAAGATAGAGTTCAAGACATTGAGTCACTCTTGTAGAATCAGAATTCTATTTGCTATGTAAAGGTTTAAGTCGTAGACACCTTTGTTTATGGACAATTTTAAAAACGTTTGATGTTACTTCTGATTTTTTAAAAAATAAATCAAGTAGCAAATTGTTGAAACATGTCTAAATTCCAAAATAGGGTTGAATATGAAAAACAATTGGTAGAAAACTTTCTGTGTTTGTGTGCTAATTGAAAAAAATCTCTGTGGACAAAGTGTGAGAGAGGAGAATTATGTGTGGACAAAGTGTGCTGCACACATAACCAACACCTAAATACGTATTTGGAATGATAAGGATCACTTAAAGCAACGAATGATCAATGAAAGGTTGACATAACAACAACAATTACTTGATTCTTGTTTCATAAGATCAACTTGTGCCGTACATGAAAATGCTGGCAATCTTGCCTTTCCTTCTGTTCTGTGGCCCCTTCATGTTTTGAACCTGTTGTGGTCCTTGTTGCATTATTCCAATCTTTATTAGCCCATTAATGTGTCTTTTAATTGAATATAGATCTTTTCAACAACTGCAATCTCATCCCGTGTTTCCTTAAAATTATGAAACATAATAATCATTGCTCTATTATTGTGTCGTCCACTTAGGTTATTTGAACTTGAATATTCACAAACAAAGTGTAACTAGAATTAGTATATGTTTTCTTAGATTGATTGAAGTCATAATTCAGACCAAATTTTAAGGGTTCGATTAGGAGTTTGACAGTTAGGATAAGAGAGGTACGTTTCTTTTGACTCGAGAGAGATCTGTAAGACATCGTATCCTTTCCATCATCCATGTTTGCTGTACTAAAACCATACGACAAATTTATCATTCAATCTAGCTTGTCTACTTAAAATAATATATATATATATATATATATATATATATATATATATATATATATATATATATATATATATATATATATATATATATATATATATATATATATATATATATATATATATATATATAAACACCGTTTAGATAATCACTTGATACTAGTCAAGTGAGATTGCAAGAGTTAAAATATTAGTTTCTGAGAATCTTTTTAATAAAAGTGATATTGTTAATGATCGTTCTATCTCTCGACATTTGCTTGCCTGTTAATTTGGTATTGATTTTAAAAATTCCATAGGTCTCTCTCTCTCTCTCTCTCTCTCTCTCTCTCTCTCTCTCTCTCTCTCTCTCTCTCTCTCTCTCTCTCTCTCTCTCTCTCTCTCTCTCTCTCTCTCTCTCTCTCTCTCTCTCTCTCTCTCTCTCTCTCTCTCGTAATGATGACTTTTATGGGAAAGCTAATTTCATTATGACTTCTATTACTTTATCATAGCCTTATATGAATAAATATCGCTCTTTCTCAAACTTTTCTACTCTTGAGATTTTGAATATTTTGAATTTTTCTTCCAGTGTTGTCTTTAAACCTTCACGCCATCCACAACTATTCAGAAAACATCTTCCGGTATTCTTGTATTTTCCTTGCTTTTCTTTTTGTTTTTTTAACTTTAATAATGGTAATAATACGTGAGTGTGATGACTGTGAAAACTCAATAATTTCCCGAAATGCCTAGGAGAGAAAATAACTTTGGGATTTATGTCTAAGAGAGTGTAAAGATCATTTTGAAAAGGTTGAATTCGATCGTATTATTAAGGAAGTTTATGGTGATTTTGATGCATCTGTTAGCGAAATTGATTTAGAATCTTCATCATCAGGTCCCGTAGAAATATTGATGGAGATGAATGAGTATTGTTAAAGCAGTATAGCGGCAAGCAACAAAAATTTTGGAAATATTTATCCAGGGAATTATCATGTCCACAGAGATTAGTGATATCGAACTGCCATTCAACAGTATCCGCAATTATGAGTTTGAATTGAATTGGTAAAGTATCAAAACAGAAAGTAAATATCAACAAAATAATTCATTATTTTAGAGAGAAGAGACTTATCAGGCATGCATATAATCTACTTCTCACAAACTTAAACTTATCGACCAGTTATACTCAACCTACAATACTCATCAATATCATCAAACATCGCTCACACCCTAAGTCATTTCTAACCCAAAGTAGAGATAACTACTATATCATCTCGGCAACGATCTCTCAGTCAACCTCAACAACACAACATCATTTGTACCGACGATCTCTCAACCGACACAACTAACACGGAAACATTAAGATTAAACACCCATAAAGATTGTTAGCTCTAAATCTATATCTAGAATCCAGAAACTAACAAATAATCATCCTAGATAAGGATTCGAGCAGTATATGTCTATAACAACCCAAACCCCGAACAGAGAGCAAAAATCTAAGATAACAATCGACAAAGATTTGTAAAGCAACTTAAATATAACGCCATGGGCGACAAATATACATGAGTTCAAAGTAAAATCATATACAAAACCCAACCAAAGAAAAATACACAAAGAGGAAGAGAAATGAACCAAAAATCTCCCGGTTGTCAGCTCTGATTGATGATCAATCCACCCCGGATCATCCGTATGCAAGCTCCAAAGTTATTTTCTAAGCTAATCTACCTAAAAAATGAAGGTTTGATGAATTGGGACCAATATTACCCAAAACATAACCTAAAAAAACGTGTTTTGACCCCTTTTAATATGTTTTTGCTCAGACATTTTTGCCGGGCGAGCCTTGATTTTCTGGGCGAACTACACCAGTAAATTTTGCACTATTTCGGCCTTAACTTGAGAATTGTAACTCCGATTTGCGTCCGGTTCAAAGCGTTGGAAAGCTTATTCAATTTCATATATAACAATAACTAAATATAAAAAATTGATGACTTTCTCATATTTGTTTTGAGCCTTATTCGTTGACGAATTGCTTAAAATCGCGCGTTTGAAGCGGTGTCTTCGACACTTTATTGCTCATGCTCCAAATACGCATCAATACCTACAAAATGAATAGAAAACTATCAAATTGTACATAAATGAATCAAAACACGAGTATAAACAAACAAAATGTATTTATACACTCAACGGAGGATTATTCAACGGAATTTACACAAAAACACGATAAGTGCCACAAAACTATATATACAAAACACTACAAATTGGCACTTATCAAACTCTCCCCAACTTAAACTTTTTTTCCCTAAACAAGACTCAAATAACTCAAGGAAACAAATGCAAAAATCACGAACAAACAATTCTTGAAAAACGGAAACAAATGTATGACTCAAATGCAAAATGGTACACACAAAGTAAATACATACCACTAAACTACAGCGATAACATAAACATGACACAAATTCTAAATACAAAGAATATACCAAACATTCTAAAACAACACTAGTTCACACATGAATCACACCTAGCACACAATCATCGGTAGATGAAAAACATAAAAGTGAGGTATTTTCACTCATCCAACAATCTTGCAAATAAAAGATTAAATTATGCAACCATCCAAAAATCATGTTGAAAACACAAAGGCAAGAATCACAACGACTTTTCAAGGTTGTAATGTGGCTTGGTTAACAAACAAGGGATAATTCATAAGGCTAATTGAAACAAAAACTTGTCCAAACCTAAGGGAGTGACCAACTCACAAAATTTCAATCAAACTTCTTCATAATCCCAAATTTCTCAAACCAATCACATACTTATTAACACAACATTATTCCATACTGTTTTTGTTTTTTTTCCAAAACTTTTCTCTTTTTTCTTTCTTTTTCTTTTCACTTCTTTTTCACAATTTTCTTCTTCTTTTCTTTTCTCTTTCAAAATCTCATAGCAACCACAATATAAATGAGCAAAACATTTCTGTCCCCAACTTGAGTATAATCATCATCATATTATGAATACTCGCTACTTTCTAAGACAAGGTGTCATACCCCAATTTTTGACCCTAAGATCATACATCATTTGCATCTCAATCATTAATCAAGATCACAATCTTGAGATTTCATTTTTCGGTGTTATGTTCGCTTCGTCTTTGAGGGGAACTATCAAGCACCTAATTTTCTTTAATTTGTTTTATACTAACCAAAATCCAAAAATATGCATTTTGTTTCCTTTGTTTGTGTTTTGCAGGAAAAAGATCGGGCGAAATCAAAACAGTGTAAGAAAAGGAATTTTTGAAAATTTCACTATGGAAATCGATTTACCCATATAGGAAATCGATTTCCCTGGACGAAATTTGAAAAAAAGAGGGAAGCATGACACCATTTTGGCACCAATCACATTTTATTTGATCATTTTTGTCATTTTACCAATTTTCCACCTCATCAAAATTAATTCCCTTCATTAAACCTTTTTTTAACCCCATTTTACCATTTTTACCATTTAAATACCATTTAAACACCAATTAAACACAAATTAATTACCAAATGCAAAAAGACCAAATTGCCACTACTCTTGCTCCCATCCTATAAATAGAGGTCTCTACTCCCT